>NC_134404.1:298631558-298634058 GCF_038048845.1 Mixophyes fleayi | reverse complement strand
CCCACCCCTAAAGACCCCCAGCCAAGTGCTGATAGCACTAGGGCTCTTCCTACTAGCCCTGGGCTGTGGGTAGTAGGGTAATACGGCGATAAAGAGTTAACATAACAAACGAATGCTATTTTGTTTTGTGGAGCTACAAGTGCCAGCCAGTCAGGTTGCCAAAAATAGTGTGGGCATGCTGCTGCTTGTATAATTTTTTTTTAATTTTTATTTTATTTTTTTATAATTTTTTAATACATTTTTAATAACAATGGACTTAGCAGGACAGAGCACAGGACACAGCACCACTGGACTCAGCAGGTCAGAGCACAGGACACAGCACCACTGGACTCAGCAGGACAGAGCACTGGACAAAGTACCACTGGACTCAGCAGGACAGAGCACTGGACAAAGCACCACTGGACTGATCAGCAGGACAGAGCACACCACAAAGTAACCAGGACAAAGTGACAGGACACAGGACACAGGAGCACCACTACTACAACCTTCCCTGATCTGAGCCCGAATGAAAATGGCGGCCGCAAGCGGGGAATTTATGACATCCGAGTCTCGCGAGATCTGACGCGAGACTTGGACGTCATAGCCTCTGTTTCTTTTTTTTTTCGCCGGAAATACCCGAACAGTGCTCGGATCCCATCGGATCCCATCGGATCCGCACTGTTCGGGTGGGCTCGGATTAGCGCAATCCGAGCCCGCTCATCTCTAATGGAAACTTGAGCTGCTGGATAACACGTACAGCTTTAAATGATCATGGTTATATATGTTCAAAATGCATATCAGCACAGAATGTAACAGCACTCCATGTTAAAGCCTTATTTTCTTTTATCATAAACTTTCTGTGTTTGTCCTGACTGGTCAAATCAGTGATTGTTAAAATCTGCAATCCTGTTAATTAACTTATTATAAAACTATAAAATATTTTGCTGAGTTTTAACCTTTAGCAATACCAAATAGTCTTATAACAAAAGCAACAATTTTTTTTTCTACATTCTTTATATAGATTGTGAAAAACTGCATAAAATTCAAGTAGCAAAAAAAATCAAACTGGATTTCGCTTTAGCAATGCTGAAATAAAACTTAACTATTTTTGTCTACACTGTTAGATTTGGATCTTCTGCTTCTATGTTGAGAATAGAATTATGCTCATATTTTAAGGCATATGAAAAACAACTGTTGTTATGCTCCAACAATATCATTCTTGGCACATGGATTACTTAATTGTATACCAACATTTTGCAGGCATAATTGCTTTCTGCTTTTGAATATGCTGTGAATGCTCCAGAATTGGCAGTGCATGCACAATTCAACTTGAAGCTGCTTTGGGATTTCAATTCAAAGTGATCTCAAACAACATAAAAAAACATAACTGAAAAGAGTGTTACAAAGATATTAATAAATAACAAGTGTTTGAGTCTATGGACAAAATATAATAAAAAAAAACAGAAATTTGTTAAAACTTCACCTTCACCTTGGAACAAAAAAAATATAAAAGTGGACAATAAGTGAAAGAAATATTGAAGGGTGAAATATTGATTATTGAATGAGCTGCAATAATGAATAATCATTTTGTATCAGAGAAAATAAATCAATTGTAAATATTGCGATGCATAGAATGACGTTACTGCAAAAATGCACAAAGGTTCAAATGTCACATAGCACTGAAACAGTTATTTATTTCCATTAGTTTAATGTCACTAGTCGAATCAAAGCTGTTATTTTACAAGTTCATATATCAGCACGTTTGAGCTACAATATGTGCAATAATAAAACAACTCTTTAATATTTTGGCTTTGCTTTCTGCAAAACTCATGTAAAAATATACTTTGTACTAATGCTCTAAGACTCATCAAATATTATTTGTGCTTCTATGTAATACATTTATAAATGGTTTAGTACATACTTACCAACTTTGAAGATTTGTTTTCCGGGAGCCTGTAATGGGAGGTGGGCGTGACGGGGGCGTGGGTCCAAAATGCGCGTCCATGCGCGCCCCCGTGATGTCGTGACGCAAAACGCGTCATTTGACACCGGGGAATCGTGGCGTTTGGGAGCTAATTCTGCCCACTTCACTAGGAAGTGGGGCACTTCCTAGTGAAGTGGGCAGAATTTGGGAGACTGCCACACTCACCTGGGAGTCCGGGAGACTCTCGCAAAATGCGGGAGTCTCCCGGACATTCCAGGAGAGTTGGCAAGTATGGTTTAGTACTAAAACATATGTATACTGTGACACATTCCATCCATTTACATCTGTGTATATTGCTTATTGGGGGAATATACTTGTTTAAAAGCAACAAGACTGATTAAGAATGCAGTAGTAACATTTTTTGTCCAGCTATTTCAATAAGTCCACACAAGAAATACCATATCTAAATCTCATATTATAATTGCCGGAATTGCAAGTACAAGACAAGCCTACTTTTATTGTGTCACCTTCTCAAGTGGTTTGCCAACACATTTCAGTGTTGTTCACTTGGTTGTGAGAAAACAAGCACAAAAAAAA
>NC_134404.1:298571558-298626558 GCF_038048845.1 Mixophyes fleayi | reverse complement strand
TAAGAAAACTGTGATTATTACATTTGGAGGCAAAGGGGAACATTTCATTTAAGCAAACATTAACTCTTTTTTTCTGTGGTTTACCTACAAGTTATTACACATTCTGGTTGTTGGTTGGTTGGTACCCCGTTTGTTGCTCAAAATCCCTGCCTCACTGGATTTTGTATTATAAATTCCCTACATTATACACTCTAGGGTTAATTTCATCAGAAGCCAATTAACCTAACAGAACAAGTTTTTCGGGGTGTGGGAGGAAACCGTTGTACCAGAAGGAAGATCTCGCAAACCCAGGTAGAGCATAAAACCTCTATACTGATAGGGCACCCTAGTGTTGGGAGGCAGCAATGATAACCATTGTGCCACCATACTGCTAATATAGCTACTTTAGTCAGACATGTTTTACAAGCTTGATCTATCATGCTAATTAAAAAAATCTAATTGCAGTCTACTTTTTTGTTTGTCTTAACCTTGTGGCTATTATTAGTGTGTCTAGAGTTCTAACATGGTCTGCTAAGTAGGATGAACCCACATTTTAATGTGCTGGCAGGTTTGCACAGTGGTATAGAATATGTTTTTTTGTGTTAGATTGCTTGAATTATACAGTGTACATCCAGGTCGATTTGGGACACATTCACCACAATGGCTATGCTTAATCTACTGTACCTCACTCTGAATGAGGATCTCATCTGACTCTTTCACTGTTGCTACCCTCTGCCTTTTGCACACCTCTCAGCTCTCTCTTCTACCTTTCTCTTCCGCTTCTTACATACAACCAGGCCATTTCTTCCCTGGTTGCTTGTCTATTCTTCATATGTGTCTGTTTACATTGCTGTTTACCGAAATCGACCTTGTACTTGCAACTTTATGCATGTAACTTTTATTCTCTGTACACTGGCCCTAAGAATTGAAAATAAAGAATATATGGATAAAACCAATATAGATTGCTTCTCCTCTTCAGTCCTGAGGCCATATAACACTGCCTAATCGTGCTAATATGGCCATGCATCAATATTCTGCCATGTGGGCACATGGTTCATGCTTTGAACTGACTGGCTTTTTGATGCTTTACTCCAAAGATTGAAATACTGGTTTAACAGTGGTTTTTTGTAATGAACACTGCTAAGGAAGATGGATCCCTTGTGCAAACCTAGACTGACGCTGGCAGAACACAGGTGCGGAGTCTAAGGGGTTCCCCGGTGTTCACCAAGAACCCCTGCAAGGTGGGATAGGCTTTGCTTCCAGGAATTCACAGGTTGTGGTCCTCTGGACTGCCTCCAGTCCAGCACGGTGGAGTAGGAGTAGAGGATCGGAGTTGAACAGAAGGTCTGGTACTTAGACAGGCATATGCAGTACTGAATCAGAATTCAAATGGGAGCTCAAACGAGCAGGGAACTGGTACACAAACAGGCAGATACAGTACCACAGTAGGGTTAGGTTTGGACTTATAATAGGTATAAGGTTAGGACTAAGATTAAGTTATCTTGTAAGGAATAGTTAAACATATTGGGTGTGACTAATTCTAATGTAAGTGGAGGGGAGTGGAGTTACCACTGGAGGTAGGTTTGCTACTGTTTAGATGGAGGCTAGCTTGCCTTTTCTTTTATTACTCTAGCTCATTTTTATGTTAATTTTGACCCTTGATATTACATTATAGCCTTTAAGCATCTGTATTAAAGGTAATGGAACCCCTTAATGAATCTAAGAGAGCATTCCAGGAATAGATGAGATCATCATATTACTGTTCATGGTAAATCCTTGGAGACGATGCCGACCCTTGACTTGTTGGTCCACCATGCACCCAGAGTTGTACAGTCAGGGAAAAGCACATGTGTTGTTCTCTTTTTCTTTGTTTATTTTTTAAATGGTACAGGGGGAAGATCCTGGGTCCTAGTGATGCAGGGCCAGGTTTATCAGGGTTGGCCTTAGTCTATAAGGGGCCATCCTTGACCTTGAGGTTCTTCCTGGTGGCTGGCCATTCCCAGGGATCAACTCCCATTTTAAATGTTCTGCTGCTCTACAGTGGAGATCAACCCTTAGTGCTGACTGGTTCAACTTTGTCTGTCAGACAGGGTTATAGCCAGTCAGGGAAATGTGCTGATTCTTATTATTATTCTTATCCTTTATTTATTTTGGATGCTTCTTGCACCCCTCCTGTTTCTTACCTCCCTCAACTTTCCCTCCTTTTCACCTTCTACCATTCCCTTTTGCTTCAACCCTTTCCTTTCTCTCCTGTCTCTCAATTTCATTTCTGCTCCTTATTATTTTACATAGCTTTCTGATCTACCCTATACCCTTCCATTTCCCTCTGCTCCTCATCTGTTTATGCCTTTCAACTCTGCTCCTCCACTTTTCTCCCCTCTATGTAGGCTAGCTTCTTCTCCATGTTTCAGCATATGTAGGGAGGATACAGGCTACCGATGTGTGCCGAGACCACATACAAGGCAGACAGAAGAGTCTACCTCACACAGCAATCATTTATAGAGCAGCCCAGCAGTTAAGTGCTGTGGTGGATTATTAAGATATTGTGGAAGAAGTTATTAATATAATGAAATGGGGAGTATTAATGTAATATGGGATATTAATGTTTTGTAATGTGGTGATTGGGTGGGGCTAGTAATATAATATGTAAGCTATTAATGTAACATCAGAGTTGGTGGGGGCTATTAATGCAATGTGGGTATAATAATATAATGTAGTGGAGGGTATTAATGTAATGTGACTTCTGGTGGGGTCTATTTATGTAATGTTGGGACTGGTGGGGACTATTAATGTAATGTGATGCTATTCATGTAATATAGTATCAGCAGGTGGGGACAAGTAATTTATTTTGGGGCATTGTTTGTTAAATGTGGGGTCTATTAATGTAATTTGGGGATGATAGTAGCTATTAGTATGTTGTAGGGACAAATGTATTAAATATAATGACCAATAATTTAATGTCGGGACTAGAAGGGGGGGCTATTTATCAAATGTGGTTGTAATTGATTTAATGTCAGTGTTGGTTGGTGGGAGGGAGGCCTGGAGTATTCACTCACTGCTTGGCTTTGTAGGATATGATTACTATCTATCCTTTTTCTAAAATAGAGCCACAACATTCCAGGATTAGGCCAAGCAGCAAAAGAGCTTTAGACCCCAGCACTAGCAGTAAGTACTCAAAGCTGCTCTCTCAATCTACCTCTGCCAGCACACCTACCCTACTGCAGTGTGAGGAGGGTTCAGAGAGCTGCACTTCACTACACAGCTCATGCTACTACTCCATGATGTGGGCTCACTAAATTTAAACAAATCCTGTAGTTTGCAATCTTCTCTCTTTCTTCACATAAGGTAATTCAATTTCAAAGCAGTAATTTCTAACTTCCCACTCCTTTCCCTATTCACAACAATAGATGTTAACAGGTAACTAATTTTATTGTTAGTGTTTTACATTGTTGCAATAAAGTTGCAGCTCCTTGCAAAACACCTTAACCAATACCCTAGTGTTCCAGAGAAATTTAAATATACATTTTCACCATAAAGGAAGTAGGAAATTAATAACAACATTTGAAAAACATATTTTGAAGTGGAAGATATTCATTTCAGCCAAAACACATAGGTTGACTACTCTCTTAAATTAGGAATAATAGATATAAACATGTTTTTTTTTATTTTTTATTTTAAACATATCATAGATCCCAACTACACTAGTTTATTGCAGTATTTCACAAGCACTAACAAATAAAAAAAGAATCCCATATTGCTAGTTATATGCTCCTCCAACAATGAATTCAGGGGACTATAAAATTAAATAAAATAGATAGATAATTACACACAGTGTATACCTTCGAAACTATTGAAAAACTAAAAAATGAAAAAAGAATATCACACAAATTGTCAAGTACAATGAACATACTTAAACATGTTTATAGATATTTCCCTGGGAGCCATCTAAAGATCAGTTTAGTCATGGTACACAGCAGAGGGCCTTCGTCCTTAGTGTTAAATCCCAGTGCCAGGAAATGTTGTTGTTATGGTTAGGCAATTTACCCAGCAGCGGGGAACACAATGATAATTACAAAGAATTTTTTTTTTCTTAGATAATCTAAACATCAATATTTAACCCTTGCAACAAATCAGTACATTGGATTCAAACATAATCATAGTTTTAGACTGAAGCACTTTGCAATGGCAAAAGCATAGTATAGCATACTGTGATATAGTATATCATGACCATTAGCAGTTCTTCTGCATCTAAATCGTTATGCAGGAATATTAAGTCAGCAAGGAGGATGTGCACACCAGGACATCTGGGGCTGCCAGATAATTCAGTTAATTTCTATTCCCTTGAACCTGGAGGTGTTAATTTGCAAGCACAACAGCAAAGCCTGAAGAATGCTAATACGTCATTTGAATGATTAATGCAATCAGGGGAATTGGGGGACCTTTGTTTACTCTTTTATTTTGACATTGCACAGTAAGTCTGAGCACTGTGAAAGCAGTAAATAAAAGTTGAGTCCATACGTCTTTTATTCAAAGCACACAAACCTGATTGGCCTTGGGCAGCTTGGGAGACAAAGAATAAAAGGGTCAGGATCAAACATAGTTTTGACTGTTGACAACTTAAAAAAATTAAACATGTTTGTTAGCTAAGCTGTGGCCTCCTGGGCCATAAGTTTTTAGAAGTTTTACTTGACATTGTATGACTAGAATGAATATCATTTTTCACTTCATTACACTGGATGTACAGTATCTAAATTATTCTTAAATATATTCACACATTCCCGCTGCTCTTGCTAGATAACCATTTTAAAAATTATATTACATGTAATTATATATTTGTAGCCTCGACTCAAATCACTGCTTTTCAGTTGTGGAATGTATGGCTGTTAGCTAGGAGTATTTAGCTTTATAGGTTGGAAAAAAGTTTAACTGTTCACTTGATGCTATTGCTAATTCTGTTGACTCATTAAAAACAAATTCTCAACAGTAAGGTTAGTAGCTAGCACAGGGGACACAGTCAATACCCCTGGAATCAACAACCGTTAATAATACAATTAAAGATCAATTCCTTTTACGAATCCGTTTGCTATATTTTGCCGATAGTTCGGTCTCTTATCAAATTAATCTGCACATCTTATTTCTTGTTCAAGCATAATGTCATTTATATTAATTTATATGGTAAATGTGTTTACTTAGTTGCTATTGTTGATTTTTTGTTATAATTGTTTGCTCAGAAATAATATTTAAATTATTTTTAGCTATTTTAAATGAGAAACGAGACATCATATAAAATTAATCCTTGTGATTTGCCCCATCAGACACAACATCCAAAGTCAGATTTGATCAGTAAAAGTTTTGTTGAATAAGTGAGTCCAAACGTGTCTAAATCAGTTTATACATTCTAGAGATGCTCAGGCTTGGTTCCTCGGAAACCGAACACACCCGAACTTAGGGGATCCGAGTACCGAGTCGAGTGTCGTGCGCCCTAGGAATCGAAAATGAGGCAAAACGTCATTGTGACGTCGTCGGATCTCGGATCTCGTGAGTTTTGAATTCCTTTTTAAGATCCAACATAGCGATGGGTGGGAGGGACGGCGGACCCCCATTTTTCTTTTCTGCCACTGTTGTGTGCCAATGTGTCCTAGATGTGCTAGGAACTGCCGTGTGTTTGTGTCATTGCTCTCTCGCTTACCATCCAGCCAGGTCGCTGCAGTATTTGTCCGAAAGCGTATAAAAATAATATTGCTACCTGTGAGGTGGTCTAAATTGACTGCAAATGACTTGAAATTAGTGTTATTGAGGTTAATAATAATGTAGGAACAAAAAAAAAGAGCACAATTATGTGATTTTAACAGATTTTGGGATTTTTTCTAAAAAATCCAAAACCAAAACACGACGCTAATCCAGATCCAAAACTAAAACCAAAACCAGTTCATGGAGGTCAGTGAGCATCTCTAATACATTTTTCATTTAAAATGTTCCTCCACCGTGTTACCCACAAATAAAATATACATAATGCTCTCTGTTTTTCTGATGAATTGAGCAGAGAGGCTGTACAAAATCATTATTGTGGTGGGGAGCACGTTTCTTTATTTGGCACAATCCATTATTCTCTATAAAGTAACTGTTTGTCAATGCCATATTGGACCTCCCAATACAATATAAGCTTCAATTATAGGGAATGGATCGATTAATCAGCGACAAGTGCAGAAAAAAATAGTTTTACTCCAATCAGTGTCTTTTAAAAATATATAAGTTGACATGACAATGCTTGTATATTTCAGCACTTAGCTAGGTAATGGCAATAATGGAAGTGGAGTAAATATATGTGCTCTTTTGTGGCAGTAGGTGCTCTGTAAAAAGTACAACAGTGGATATAGGTTAAGTATTTATTATTATTTATTTATAAGGTGCCTCAAATACATGATATTTACTGTAGAATACAATAGACAGACAGCAACATCCATAGTAAATGACATACTACATTATTAGACAATATGTTATAATACAAAGACTAGACATCTTGTGGTTAACAGATTATACAGATAACTTGGTAATGGCGATCACGTTTTTTATGAGAAAGTAAGTAAAAGTGAAGGTATTGTCCAATGTGAAGTAAGCCTAGGCTCAAGAAAATAGGAATTGGGAAGCGGGTACAGAGGGTAATGTAATCGTCGAAGGAGAACACGAGAAAAGAGGTCCTTGCTTGTGAGAGCTTACATCCTATAATGTGGGGAAGACACAAATAGGTGAGGGGGAGTGGAAGTGATAGCAGAAGCAAAGGAGATAGGAGGACGGATGATAGGCCTGAATAAAGAAATTAGTTTAAAGTGAATGCTTGAAGAATTGGAGAGAAGAGTCCAATCTGATAGCTCATTCAACAGGAGATAAGTAGCCCAGGTAAAGTCCTGGAGGTGGGAGTGGGAAGAGGTAATCAGTGTGGTAGTGAAGAAGCTGTTGTTGGCTGATAGAAGGGGGCAGGAAGAAATGTGGATAGAGATGAGGTTGAAGATGTAAGGGGGATTAGCTGAAGGCTTTGTAGGTGAGGAGTTTAAAATTAATTCTGTAGGTCATGGGAAGCCAGTTAAGGCAGAGAGGGGCGGAAGAGATAGAGTGGTGGGAAAGAAAAATAAGGCTTGCCCGACCTGCAACAGTTTCAGTGGCATAATGCTAGGAAGACACTTTCCTGGAGGTTGAAGTGGAGCTGATCCACTTTCTTTATGCTCATTAGGTGAGAGTGGTTGTGTACCAGATAGATATTGTAGTGGGGGAGATGCTCACCCAGGAACATGCATATTTTTCTGCAGCCTGTTTGGGTGGGACATGGAGATGCAGGGATTGAGGGACAGGTGCCACACTTACACTGGTAGAGCCTACCTTGGTCCTGAAATCCGAATTGTTGCCCCAATAACGGGTCTGGGTGGCCAGCACAGTAGGACAGATGCAAGATGTTCCTATGTCCCGGGTTCATTTGGATTGGGGAATGGACTTTGGCCCTGTGGAAGTGGGGTTGATGGGAGATTTGCCCACAAAAGTAATTTGGGGCATTTGTTTGGAAAATAGATTGCCCATAATTGGTAAACCTTTGCAGAGGGTCACTCTTTATATAGTAGGCCCCTAGACAGTACCTAGTAGGTCTGGTTAGACATTCATCCTCATCCTCGTGGATTTTGCCACCCAAAACCTTTAGGCACTAGTCTGACATTAACAGATATCAAGCACTTGGCCCAGGTATTGGTGGATATTTTCAACCCAGGGGGATTCCCACAAAAATATCTTACTGATTAGGATACCCAATATCAGGGAATTGATGCAAACTATATGGGAAAAATGGTGGGTTAGGATATTACTAATGGCATCTGTGAAATGTTCAGAGGGAACTGCACAAGAATTTACTGGCTTCTCACTATTTGAACTGCTTGAACTACATCCTCTGGACTAATACTGCCAGCATATAAAAGGACTGATAGCAGAGCAGACTGCCACCTTTTCAAATATATATCCCTGAGGAAGCCCTATCGGGTGAAATATGTGGGTTTCAAGCACTTTTTCAGTACTTTACCATTTTTTCTCAACCATCATCTACATTTATAATAACTATTTTAATATTTTATTTGGATCCACATGAATTCTGATTTTATGTATTATTTGTTATGTCTGTCAGCAAGAGTTATTGAAAAAAGTTTCCTTATATACATATACTGTTATTTATGTTTGCATTTAATTTCTAATTATTTGTTAATAAAACAGCATTTTAATTAACCTCACCAGTATCCAAAAGAGTTCGGTTACAGGCAGGAGGTCAGGGTCACAGGCAAAGGTTCAGAGTCCGGGTACAGGCAGGAGGTCAGGGTACAGGCAAGAGACGCCTCTGTGGTATCCAACATTGCTCTTTTGGGCCATAACCCTTCCAGTGCACAAGGAACTGGACCTGACCTTGAACTTTTCTTGAGTCCAGAATTCTCTCCACAATGAACTCATAATCACCATTCACAAGCAGAGCTCGAGGCCTATTTAATGGTGGCTGATTGAGCATGCTAGGAGACACAGCTTTTTTAAAAAGATAGCAATGAATTTTCAAAGAAGGTGGTAGCTTAACTCTGAATGCCACTGGGTTGATCTTTTTCTCAATCGTAAAGGGTCCAATGAATCGGGGTCCTAGTTTCCTACAGGGTGCCTCAATTTGATGTTTCGTGTAGACAACCAGACTCGATCCCCCACTTTCAATAAACACAGACCACGACGACGATCATCAAAGGTTTTAGACTTGCAAGAAGCTTGACGTAGTGCGGAGTGCACCTTTTTCCAGACGAACTTTAGCCGAAATGTAAAGGCAGGGGTCCCAGATTCACCAGCGGAAACAACAGAGGAGAAGGAGTTTATTTTCGGGTGTAGAATAGCAAGAATTGCTATATGCAACTCTGCCCAAGGTAAGAGAGAGGACCAGTTGCCATGAAATTTGGAAACATAGATGCGCAGGAACTGTTCCAGGGATTGGTTGGTTCTCTCCTTCTGACCATTCGAATGTGGGTGGTAAGCTGAAGACAAACTGATTTTGATCCTGAGAGAGTTGCAAAAAGACCTCCAGAACTGTGCTATAAACTGGGACCCTCAGTCCGAGACAATGTCGTCTGGAAGGCCGTGGAGACGGAAAATATGTGTAATGAAAAAGTGGCTAAGCTTCTGGCATTCGGCAGCTTGGGTAACGGTACAAAGTGTGCCATTTTGCTGAAACGGTCAACGACCACCCAGATTGTGTTATGACCCAAGGACAATGGGATGTCGACAATAAAGTCCATTGAAAGATGGGTCCAAGGCCTGCTTGGAGTAGGCAAGGGTAGCAGTTGACCAGGAGGATGGTTCCTAGAGGATTTGTTTCTGACATATTCTGGGCAGGCGCGGATGTACACTTCCACATCAGAAGATACGGTGGGTCACCAATGCCAATGGGAAAGTATTTCGATGGCCCTATGGATTCCAGGTTGACCTGCTGAGTGGTTGTTATGTCATTCAATGAGGACGGACTTTCTGAAATGAACCGGAACAAACAATTTATTTGTAGGAGTCTGAGCCGGAGCAATCTTTTGGAACTGGCGGAGTGTCTTTAGTTAGCCAGATATGAATGGAGGATGAGGGAATAATAGGTTGCAGGTCAGGAGGCTGAGGATGGCATGTGATGAAGCTCCGAGACAAAGAGTGTTCTTTGAACCTCGACGAAATGTGATGATGAAGTTAAACCGGGTGAAAAACAAAGCCCAGCGTGCCAGTCTGGTATTTAGAGTTTTGCCAATCTGAATCTAAGTTTTTGTGGTCAGTGAAGATTGTAATTACATGGGTTGCTCCTTCTAACCAATGCCGCCCCTCTTCGAGAGCCCACTTGATGGCCAACAATTCGCGATTTCCACCGTCACAATTATTCTCAGCAGACCAGAATTTCCTGGACAGATATGCACAAGGATGCAATTTCTTACTTTGTGGATGTCATGGCAATAGGGTTTCTGGGATCCGTCTCGGGACCCCAGGGACTAGTTGTGGCAGGAGTGTAGTGGAAACTGGGGGGCTGGATGAATGTCTTGCACATAAAGCTTGCTTGAGTCCTGTATACAGGATGTAGGAGAAGGAACCATGCAGAGGACCGCTGGAATCAATACACAAGCAGGTACAAAGAAGGTGAATCCACATGAGGAATAACTAACCAAGGTATTTATTTCTGCAGGGAATGAAGCTGAATTCACACAAATGGTTAATGGATTTAATTCACATAACAGCAATAGATAAAGTTGAATTCATATGAATGGTTAAAGGTTTGCAGTTCATATAGTAGCAATAGATGAAGTTGAACTCACACCAATGGTTAATGGCTGTAATTCGCATAACAGCAATAGATGAAGTTGAATTCACACGAATGGTTAAAGGTTTGCAGTTCACATAGTAGCAACAGATGAAGTTGAACTCACTGAGAGATGTCCATAACATAGCAGCAGGTTGAGGCTGAATACACTCAGAGGTAATGGTGGAGATCTGTACACAGTGGGAGGAGAAGCAGTAATCACGGTCGGGCACTAGGCCCGTGGCCACGGTCGGGCACAAGGCCCGTGAGACAGTGAATTAGGGGCACAAGGCCCAGGGAACAGGCAGTAGGCATTTGAAAGTAGTGGGCCAGTAGGCCACAAGTTGTCAAAGGGCACAAGGCCCTGTTAGCTAGGCAGGGGGCTCAGAGCCCCAGTGGTATAAGGGCACAAGTCCCTTAGTTAGGTAGTGGCCTAGAGGCCATAGGAGAGGCCACAGGGCCTGGTTAGGGGCTGAAAGCCCATAGACTGAAGGGCACAAGGCCCTAGTAGATAGATAGGGAGGCCACAAGGCCTAAGTAGGCAGGGGCTAGTGCCCCTAGGTAGCATCGCACAAGGCCCTAGTTAGTGGGCTCAGAGCCCTGAGTTAGAGAGGGGGCTATGGCCCGTAAACAGAGCACAAGGCTCTGTGTATAGCTGGGCAGAGGCCCATGGTGTGTAGGGCATAAAGCCCTGGTGGTGTCACAGAGGCGTGAGAGCCTTGTGAGTGTAGGCGCGGTCCTGTGTGGGGTGAGCACACGGAGTTAGGAGGTACAGTAGAGCGGAGGCTCCTGTGGGTGCTGTAGCAACTGGCTGGTTGGCTAGCAGCGGTGTGCTCTGGTGAGTAGCGTGCAAAGTACTGTATAATGTATTTATTCTGTCTGTGCGGCGAGTATAGTCTGTATTACTGTATCTTTGGGTGTGCTACATAATTGTGTCCATGGGCAAGACGTCAGGCCCCCATTAAATGTAGGCTCTTGTTTCCTGTGTTTTCCTGTACTAACCCGTGCTGTGGGGAGAAGTGTAGTTACCAGCTTACACATAGTCAGGGAAGAACATACGTAGTTTTCCCATCCCTTAGGTCCCTGGGGTCACGCTGGTTCCCAGAGGGGGTGACTGAGTGAGTCGGTGGCAGTGCAGCACACCTTGAGGCAGTTCCAGGGGCGGCCCGTGGTTCTGGTTGAGGGTCCCAAGGCCGGTTCCGTGCAGGTTATCCTGTGGTTCCGGGTGTAAGGAAACCTTTTCGATACCCGAGTACAGGCAGTCGGGCGGTTCAGTTTCCATCAGCTGTTCCGTGCGGCAGTCGGCCCGCGGGTTAGTGTGCTGTTCCATCGAGCCTTAGTTGGGCCTAGTGCAGCCGGTCCTTAGGGTCCGTGGGTGACCCCATAGTAAGCAGACAGTCTCCTTGGTTAGACCTGAGTGAGGGGGTTAGGAAACCGCCCTCCGGTATAGTCCGTGAACACCGGCTGGTGTTCCCCATACTGGTTAGTGAGCAGTTCCGTTAGTGCACCATACCTAGTTAGTCATAGTTGTTTGACTTAGTTGCGTTGCCGACCATTAGAGCGTTGTTAGGGTCGGGTCGCTGTTGTAGTCAGTTTAGCGTTTGTGGGTGCACACCTCTAGTCTCACCGTTAGCGCAGAGGGAGGCTGTGTGTTCCTTGTCATCCACAGGTGTCGGGGAGGTGCAGGAGAACCGGATCGGAAGTGGGAGTGTCCCGGTGAGTATCACGCTCGGTTCCCCCTTTCGGTTAGGCCCTCACTGAGAGGTGTGCGAGGTACTTGAGGCGGGACTGTTCCTGGTCTCAAGTGCCTGTAGTCCCCCGTGCCTTGGCGAGAGCAAAGTGAGGAGGCGGCAAGTGAGCTTGGACTGAGAGTGTCCTTGTTCATTGCCGTATTCTCGGACAGCCCTTTCCTGGTAGGCACGGCCGTAATCTCTGTCTCTTTCTTAGAGGGACGTGGTTGGAGGTGACAAGGGTGGCGGCTGCTGATCTGCTGGGATCGAATCGCAGCTGGGATATCGGAAGTGGACTGGAGGTGACCATCGTTTACAAAGTAAGTTCTTTTGTGTTGCGTCTGTCCTGTTCCCCGCAGGTGCTACAGTGCAATGTATTTGAGTTGTATTGAGAATGTGGATGCAAATGCATCTCATAATAATTTGCATAAATAAACATACATCTTAAATTCAAAATTAGTTTATTATAAAAATGTATATCATTACTGTTACAAAATGCGTAGTGTATTCTTCCATAATCGATACATAGAAGAGTACATACAACCTCCACACAGATAAAGGGCATGGGTCAGGAATTAAACTCATGACTTCATTCTTAGAAGGTGGATTGGCTAACCACTAAGGAAACATCCATTTTGAAAAATAAATGCATTCTATAGACTAGAGCGAGAAGCACAACAATACAGCATGCGTGCATCAGATGTAAGAGCTAGATAACAGTGCTTTGAACCAAAAATAAACATAATACTGGCACTCTTCAGTCTTACAAAAAAATATATGCCAGTTAACATCTGCATGGTTACCTTAGTGGTTTGTACTTCTGTCTCACAGCATTGGCATCATGAGTTCGAATAACAAACATGGCCATAGCATTTGTGTGCAAATTGTGGGCCTAAATCATTAAGGAATAGAATACAAGAGGAGCTTTGTCCAAACCAGCAGATGTTTTTAATTAGAAAGGGGTAGTGTTAGGATAGTATTTTGCACATAAGGAAAGTAATGTTTTTTTTTCATGTAACACACAAACACAAACACTTGATTTTTACTTTGAACTACAACATGCTCTATCCCCATTATAAATTTGTCCTCATATTTTACATTTACCCCCCCTCAATTGCAACTTTCTAAGGCAAAGGTGCATTTTTAATTTATAATATTTTTGGATCCAAAATGACTCTGGCCCACAGATAACATTCATTCACATTATCTGCATGCTGCCATCTGTAACTACGAATGTCCTTAGACTTTTGGGGGAAAGGGGGTTGATTTTGAGGGGACATGCTCCTTTGAGTTTAATGCAAGCATTGTCTGCAAATCTTTTCGTTTTTATTCACCTACCACTTGTATGTTATGTACTCAGCTTCCCTACAAATCAATGCAGACAACACCTCAGCAGCACAGTGGGTAGTTTTTAGCACTTCTGCCTTACAGCCCTGTGGTCATGAGTTCATTTCCCAAACATAGTCTTATCTGTGTAGATTTTGAGGGCCAAGGCAAGGGTAAAGGCAAAAATAGAAGAACTTTGAACCTTGCAAAAGTGTTGAAAAAAGTAATTTTTTTTGGAACCACAGTAAACTAATGGCTCTTTTTTCAGGTACCACACTGATACATTGAAAGTTGATCTAGGACATGCCTTACCCCAATTATAAATACATTCTTTTTTTTTTAATATACCTTTAATCAAACATGCTTTGACCAAGTTACTCTTTTTACTAACTTTTCTTAAAGAATCTTGCCCTGTATGTTCTCTCCATGTTGTTTGTTTTTTCCTCCCCGATCTCCCTTTGACTTCATCAATCAAAATGCATACTTTTAATTGTATTTTTCTGATATGAAATTGGCGTGTGTGTGTGTTTTTGGATTGTTAGACTGTACGCTCTATTGGGCAAGGGACTGTGTTCTCTGTGCAACGCCTCAGAATTGCTTTTGCCATCACAAATAAATAAATGATAAAAGAAAACTATGATGTAGTGCAAAGGGACCAATGTAAATTAAATATTAAGGTATGTTTTAAATGTCCATCCATAATTGGCTAAAATAACCTCAAACCATTTATTGTAATTAATCTACAAAAGACATACACAACAAAATTTTTTAAACAATTTTGTAAATTTTGTTAATAATTGAAAAAACAACATTATAAAACTTTTTTATAACTAATAATTTTGTTGCAATAGTAGAACTTTTTTTTTTTTATCAATTTTGCAGCGATATTTTAAGATATCATGCAAAATATCTTGTTTTGTTTGCAGGATTTCCACTCCAGCCTGGATGTCTTCTTGAGCAGTTGCAAAAAAAATGTAGCACACAAATACTTAATAGCTTATTTGTACACTGAAATTTAAAGTTGATATTTGTGTGCTACATGAAAAAGCAGTCAGTATTTGCAAAACAGAATACTAATTTGCACCCCTTACATTGTAACATGGTTTTGTCCAGGAGACTGAAATAAGAAGTTTCTCAAGTTAAGATCCTTAATGAATCAGGCCCAATGTTTGTTTTGGGATTATGGATGAGAAATGTCATTATTACTGTTTAAATTAGTACTAAAGTATTAATTTTTTTCTGACCCAAATTTGTAACATCCAATTAGTGTCAGATTAGGGAGACATTTTACAGGAGGTATTTGGGTAAGGCTTTGTAACATGTGAAAATCATCTTAGGCCAACTGTGAGCATTGTCCCCAAAGATGGCGTTTAACTCTTTTGGCAGTATAACACATCTACCACTGTAATAATATAAATGTTTGAAAGGTAATGTCAGCACATTGCCTTAGTGGGTAGCATTTCTGGCTCACAGCACTGGGGTCATGAGTTTGAATCCCAAACATGCCTTATTGGCCTGGAGTTTGGGCCTCAATCAGTAGGGATATTACATTTAATTTTAAAACACAGTTTCACATGTATCAAAGTATGTGGCATTGTAGGGGGAGTGATATTTCTAATCTTGAACCAGATATATATTTTCGGTCGGCCAGGTCTTGTGTAAACTTTGAAATGATTTTTAAAAGTCAAGCAAGTATGTGTATTACAGTTTTGGTACTGAACAATAGAAAGCTCACATCTTAAAATCTCCTCTCTAAGCTAGGTCAAAATTTTTGGCTGGCTGTGCCGCAGGTCGCTCCAGCTACGCTGGAGCTGCACTAAAGATCTACATTGGTGAAACCGCACACAAATGTGCCTGCACACCCTCTGGTATACCCGCAGTTTCATTTCGTTGGATATCTATCTCCCTGCGGAAAACCTTTCCATTGACTCGACCAACACCCTTGGCTCCCTGCCTGCAAACTCGCCTTCTTCTTGAAACTTAGCTACTCTCCAATACTCTTCTCTGTGATTGGTTCTCAGAGCACATGTGGGTGAGCTCACGCCAATTACGGATCTTTTTTACATCTGTTTGCAAAATATCTGCCTGCCATTCATTTATCAGATCCTAGCAAATGGGGGTTGGGGATAGCTGGCAAATGTACTCCGCTATTCGCAATTACAGGCACTTTATAACAGGAATTGTAATTGCAGGCTCCTGATAACAGGCACTAGATTTATAAGTGTGTGTATTTTTGTCCTAGCTGAGTTGTAAATGTGAGTGAAAAATTTGGATGCAAATACCAGAATAAGCATACAGTAATTAACTTATGGTTTTAAATATAGGTATGTAATTAAAACATAACTTTGTGATATGGTTTTGATAAGGTTCAAAGTAACACATTTATTGGGCCATAATTTGTCTCATGAATCTGGTCCTCCTATCCTCCTCACAAACTTACTCAGTGTTAGGTTGCCTGGTCAGATGGCGAACCTGCAGAACTGATAGATGGAGGTCTTCACCTATAGCAGGCGCCTTTCTCGTAGAGCTATACACGCTCACAGATACTCGGATGCCCCCAGGACTTCACTCCAATGTAGTATAGGTTTGTTATACAGAACAGCAGCGGCAGGCCAGGAGGCAGCAAAGATGGTAATAGATGGTCAGACGTAAGCCGAGGTCAAGGGTCACTAGCAGGGTAGAATGGTCAGATAACACGCCAAAGGTCAGGGTCACAGGCAAAACAGCAGAGTCCAAGATGCGGGCCAAAGGGTCAGGGTCACAAGCAAACAGGTAAGGTCCAAGAAACAGGCAGGGGGGTCACAATAATTAATCAGCAATTCAAGAATTCAGAGCAGGACAGCAGGACAGCAACAGTGCAGTACTGGAATGCTATAACCGGCAGGGAGGCTAAGCCCTCCCTCCCTTAAGTACTGAATGCAGCCATTCAGAGACTAGCTCTGAAATCACCCACAGCCTCAGCCTAAATAATAAATGCACATTAATTAGCCCGCAGGCTAGTGAATTAGCTGTGCACGCTGTCCTGCATTGCCGGGACGCAGCGCTGTAAGGGTTGGCGTCCGGCCGTTGCCCTAGCATCGGTCAAGCCGAAACAAGAAGTGACATCCCGGTTTTCAATGAGACGGCCCGAATGCAGGGCAGAGCAGAGAGAGAGCCGCGGCGGCTATGGACACCACCACCGCTCGTAACACTCAGTTATTATATTTCATGCAACACAGAGGGTATAGTGGTGTTATTGACAGTGAGTGAGATTGAAGGCCAGTTGGTGACTCTGACATGAGGAACAATAATGAGCTCTGTATAGAACATGATTTGCTTTAGGTATCGTTCTGACATCCATTGGGAGAATGCAGAAAGACAGTGGTTTTCAACAGATAGTGCTGAACATAATAGATCAGAAAAAGCAATGTACGTTTGGGTGTCCTCGGTGTAGAGGTGGTATTGGAGACCAAATGATCAAATTAGTACTCCAAGACAAGAGATGTACAATATTAAAGTACAACATTTAGAAAAAAAAAGAAGGCTTGTGAGACCTCAATAGTGTTACAACTCTTCCTGTGTTTTGTATCTAGCAGCAGTCCCTTATACCACCAGAGGTGCTGCTGTTCTGTTCCTAAACTCTTCAGCATGCCTGAAGGAGTTAATCTTCCTGCCTGAGGCCTAATTAGAACTGCACCTGTCACACTGCTTTAAATACCTGCCTCAAGCTGTGCTCTGTGCAGTTCATCCTGTTTGTTCCTGGCTGCTGCTAACCTGCTCCTGTGTTATTTGATATATACCTGCTGGACTGAAATTCTGTGTATGACCCCTGCCTGTACCTTGAACCTTGCCTGCTTGCCTGAGACCCCGAATCATTTGCCTGTACCTTGGACCCTGCCTGCTTGCCTGAGACACCGAATCATTTGCCTATACCTTGGACCACGCTGTTTTGCCTGTTGCCCTGACCTTTTGGCCTGACTTCTGGACCTTGATTATTTGCTTGTGTCAGTTACTTTGCCTGGACTCTGTTTGCTTCCTGGACAGACTTTTGCATCCTGGAACTGGGTAACTCACCATTCTTATCCCTGCATTCAAACTACATTGGCATTCTGTGGAACCTGTTATTTCTGTGTACCTTCCTGGAACACCTGTTCATGTTTATGTTGGGAGTTATACCTGTTTATGAAAACCTGCATGTTCATTGAACTGAACCCTTGCTTATATATTTTGCTGGAATAAAGACATTTGTATTATACTTCCGTGGCTGCTTGCTGAGTTTACTAGGAATTGTAACAAATAGAGAGTGAGAGTGGAAGGGAGAATGTGCCAGAGTTGGTTATACTACAAGAGCTGTTAAATAGGTAGGAAGTATCCCAGGAGAGAACTGTGTCTAGACAGACAATGAAGTGAATGATGTGTATGAGAAGAGGGTGCTCAACAGTGTCCAAAACAGCAGAGTTACAGGCACATGAGTCTTGCAAAAATAAGTTAATATTTATTTATAAACATAATTTCATTAATCAAATGAAACACAAAATAAAAACAAACTATAAATACAAACTCCTTTGTAAAAAAATAAAAAAATCAAATACAAACAAATGCATGTTGGTTTTATCTAGAGATGGACACTGACCCCCGTGTTTTGGTTTTGTATTCGGTTTTGGATCTGGATTACCTTTGTGTTTTGGTTTTGGTTTTGCAAAACCGCCCTTGCGTGTTTTGGTTTTGGTTTTGGTTTTGTTTGGTTTCGTTTTGCTATTTTTGAAAAAAATACCATTTTTTTGGTCTAAAATAACCTAATTTAGTGCTCCAGCAGTTTCTTAGATAAGTGAGGTAATTCTAAAGCTAATAAATTATGAAAAAACTGTTTAATCCCTGGTAGACCGTCCTTAATGCGAACACTTGTCTGCAAATTATACAGTCAAACCTGGTTGTCTACCGCCTCCATCTTTGATTATTGGCAATGTAGCCATCGTCTTTGGGTGTATATTACACCCTACACTTGTAGTTGAATATTAAAAAAACAGCCTGCACAGACTGTGGAGCTAGAAAGTAAAATAAAATGGACCACGGTACTTTGGTGGCTATCTATGCTTCCCCCCGCCCTCCACTTGTAGTTGAATATAAAAAAAGCAGCCTGCACAGACTGTGGAGCTAGAAAGTAAAATTAAATGGACCACGGTACTTTGGTGGCTATCTATGCCCCCCGCCCTCCACTTGTAGTTGAATATAAAAAAAAGCAGCCTGCATAGACTGTAGAACTAGAAATTTGAATATACAAAGAAATGGACAAAGGCAGTTTGGTATCTGTCTGCATCAGACCCCCCCATCAACGTGTAGTAAAGTAGGAAAAAAAAGGAGCCTGCATAGACTGTAGAACTAGAAATTTTAATATACAAAGAAATGGACAAAGGTAGTTTGGTATCTGTCTGCATCAGATCCCCTCTCCACTAGGAATAAAATAGAAAAACTATTCAGCCGTTATATAATCTAGAATATGAATAGAAATTGAGAAAGGCAATTTGGTATCTGTCTGCATCATAATCATCAACATCCTCATTAGCACCCTTGTCACCTCCATAAATCTCCCCCTCATCCTCTTCTATTTCCAAAGTGGCATCCTCAATTTGTGTATCACCGGCTACACTTGGGCTGTTCAGGTACACATCAGCAGAACTGCTGAAAGGGCCCTTCTTTATGGGTACACTAACAGAATGCTCACGATTAGACATACCACTGTTGGATAGACTCTCCACAGGGATTGATGTCATTTCTGATTCAGAGCAAACATAATCCTCAAATGCTTTACTGTTATCTTGCAGCTCGGCTTTGACGCGTAACAGTAGTTGTGCACAACTTGTAGGCTCGGTAACATTTTTGGATCTGCCACTAATAGCCAAAGGTGAAGGCCTCATTCTCTCTTTGCCACTGCGTGTGTAGAATGGCATGTTGGCAATTTTTTTTTTATCGGCACTTAACTTTTGCTCAGTAACACTTCTTTTTCGCTTCAACACAGTAAAAAAAAATTTTTGGACTGATTTAACACTCTGTAGTTTGACATCGCCTTGCCCAGATGACGTACTGGGAACACTAACATCAGGACTGGTGACAGAACCTGGTTGCTCATTCTGATCATATGTGGACTGCTTTGAATCCATTCTGAGCGCAAAGCACTTGTAGTGGTAAAAATTATTTGGTAAGATCCTGCTGACAAATATGACTTTTGACAGCCAGAAATATTTATGCACAATTATGGGGGACACCCCAAAAGCACTGGGGAGTGCTAAAAATTATTTGGTAGACACTGCTGACAGATATGACTTTTGACAGCCAGAAATATTTATGCACAATTATGGGGAACACCCCAAAAGCACTGGGGAGTGCCAAATATTAAAAAAAATAATAAACCTCTATCCTCCTCTCTTCTCTAGTGATTTTTGTTAGAGCAATTGCAAGAAGAATATTGGATTCTCTGTCCCTGCTCTAATCAGCCTGTGACTACACCCTGCTCTCTCCCTCTGTCAAATGGTGATGGATTGCTGTGGAGGCGTGTATTTATAATGTTGAAGTATCGCGAGAACCGAGCCCCAAGATCCGACGACGTCACAATGACGTTCGGCCTCGATTTGGATTCGGAGCGAGCGGGAGAGTACCGAACTACTCAGCTCAGTACTCGGATAGGCAAAGTTCGGGTGGGTTCGGTTCTCGGGGAACCGGACCCGCCCATCTCTAGTTTTATCCCACTGCCTAGAGGCGTTGCAAGGCAGGTCATGCTGGAACCCATAATGGCTGTTTTCTTTATCTGTTTAAAATATTAGAGAAAAAGAGATCAACCTTAGGCCATTTGGAAACAAAATATTACTTGACTGTGTACTTTGTACACACCTGCTCTTTCAAGCTGTAAAATCTACAATTTCTGATGCCTTAACTATAATGCAGGTCCCCCAATAACCTAAAAGGAATAACACTGTTAACTATAGATACTTACATCCTTACAAAGGCAACTCCTTCATGTCCTGTTCATCCCCTCCATGAAATGATCCTTGCCGCACCTCCTTGTTGCTCCAGCTGACAGCTGGGTCAAAAGGTCTGTTGGAATAAATTACACACATTTAGCTATTTAATAAAATGGTGTCTGTTTCTCACTTATCCTCAAAATGAAAGAGATTATCTTTCATAAGGTTTCTCCATTAGAACACATTGACAAATCAGTGCCTTAAAATCATATAACAGACACAACACTTACTTTATTTTTTACATGGGCAGAAAAGAACATTCACATAGAGAGTAAGATATATGATTAACACAGGCTATGGTTGCTTACTGTTTATTTTTCAGGTGAGGCAGACATGTCCCAGCTAAGGCCTGGTAGTACATCAATGAAGGCCTTTAGTTTGGTCTTTTTACAGGTAAGCTCCAACAGTCAACCATCAACATTATTTTTATAAGTGCTATGGCTAGAAAACTCACATCTTAAAAAAATTTCAGCAGGGGCAGAGGCAGCTCTTACAGCCTGATTACAAAATAATTGCAGATTTCAAAAGTAAACAATTTTTTCAGTCAAAATTGTCTGGTGCATGCATTTGTTTATGTTTTGATAAATGAAACATGCCGTCACCTTCATCACCAAACAACAATTGTATTTTTAGGATGTTAGAGAATTTTAAAAGTGTGATAGAAACCATATTAGAAAAATATTTTACCTTGCAGATCATTCTGGAACCTGAAGTGGCCTGCCGCTACAGTTTCAGGAGGGCTGGGGATCTGTTGGATAAACATGGAGTAACATGGGGAAGTGCCAAAACAAATAAGATTCATCATGATTTGGATGAAGATACTGTGGAAGGCAGTTCAGAATTGGTAGAGTTGGATGAGACTGCTTCCTCTAGCAACCAGGGGAATGGCCTCTCCAGCATAGAGGGGACCAAAGGTACTCAGGGACCCAGGCAGATTGTGGTGGTAGGGGATTCAATTATTAGGAAGGTAGATAGGGCAATCTGTTACCGGGACCGTGCATGCCGAACAGTGTGTTGTCTCCCAGGAGCTCGGGCTTGGCATATTGTGGATTGGGTGGACAGATTGTTGGGAGGGGCTGGGAATGACCCAGCGGTTTTGGTGCATGTTGGCACCAATGACCGAGTTAGAGGAAGAAGGGGTGTCCTAAAGAATGATTTCAGGGACATAGGTCGCAAACTTAAGGCAAGGACATCCAAGGTAGTATTTTCGGAAATACTACCTTTGCCATGCGCTAGTCCAGGGAGGCAGCGGGAGATTAGGGAGGTTACTGTAGGATTCCTAGAGCACTGGGCTGATTTCTTGGTCAGTTGCCATCTTAATTGTTGAGATGGATTGCACCTGAATGAGGAGGGGGCTGCAGTGCTAGGGGAGAGGATGGTTAGAAGGTTGGAGGAGATTTTAAACTAGGCTCCGGGGGAAGGGGCAAGCAGGTATTTATGGGATAGACATTGAGAGCAAGGAGGAATTTAACAAGAGTCAAGGGGGTGGAGAGGGGGGAAAGGGAAGCATAGCCGATAAGGAGAGGCCCTTTTTAAAGCAAAAAGCCTGACAGGTAAAATGGGGAAGTTAGAACTAGTAGCAATGAATGAGCAGTATGATATTATAAGTATTACGGAGACCTGGTGGGATGATACACATGACTGGGCAGTCAATTTGGAAGGCTATTCTCTCTTCAGGAGGGATAGGGTAAATTAAAGGGGAGGAGGAGTATGTCTTTATATTAAGCCAGAATTAAAACCAAGTATTCAGGAAGTTATATATGGGAATATTGGTGATAATATAGAGGCATTGTGGGTGGAAATATCCAGCGGAGGAAAAAGTTCAGAGAAGTTGCTGATAGGGATATGCTATAAGCCGCCAGATATTAGTATGATTGAGGAAGCCCAACTTCTACAGCAAATTGAGAAGGCTACACAACTAGGTCAAATTTTAATTATAGGGGATTTTAATTCTCCAGATATTGATTGGAGTACTGAAACCTGCAGTACAGCTAGGGGAAATAGGTTTCTGAGCACGCTAAAAGACCAGTACATGTCCCAATTAGTAGAAGAACAAACTAGGAACCGGACTATACTGGAGCTAGTAATAACAAACAATGTAGACGTAATATCAAATATTCAAGTAAGGGAGTACTTGGGAAACAGTGATCATAATATGATCTATTTGAAATGAGTTTCCAGAAGCAACGGTATAAGGGATCAACTAGGACTTTAAACTTTAGAAAGGCAAATTTTAATATGTTAAAGGAGTCTATAAAGAGCATAGACTGGGACAAAGCCTTTGAAGGAAAAAATGTTGTTGGAAACATACATGTATAAGTTCATTCCTATGGGAAATAAATGTAAAAGAATTAAGTCAAAACCAATATGGCTAAATAAAAATGTAAGAGAAGAAATGCAAAGGAAGAAGCGTTCATTTAAATTGTTTAAGTCTGAAGGAGGAGTCCTTCCGTAGGTACAAGGAATGTAATAAAACATGCAAAAAGGAAATTAGATTGGCTAAATTAGAAAATGAAAGACAAGTTGCAAAAGAAAGTAAGACAAATCCCAAAAAGTTTTTTAAGTATATAAATGGCAAAAGGATTAAAAAAGATAATATAGGACCCCTAAGAAGTGAGATGGGTACTAAGGAAAAAGCAGAGGTATTAAACACTTTATTTTCTTCAGTATTTACTAGAGAGGAACAAATGATAGGCGTAATACATAAAAATGGAAATGAAACCATACCATTAAGTAATACTTGGTTGTCAGAGGAAGAAGTCCAAAGGCGACTGAAGAATATTAAGATAAATAAAGCTCCAGGTCTTTATGGAGTTAAACTTGTAAATAGCTAGACCGCTATTCTTAATTTTCAGAGATTCAGTCTCATCAGGCTCAGTACCAAGGGATTGGCAAATAGCAGATGTGATGCCGTTGTTTAAAAAGGGGTCGAGATCACGACCAGGGAATTATAGACCTGTAAGCCTGACATCAATAGTGGGGAAACTACTGAAAGGTATTTTAAGGGATAGCATTCAGGATTACTCGGTGCGCAATAAAATTATTAGTGGGAATCAACATGGATTTCTGAGGGATAGGTCATGTCAAACTAATCTAATTAGTTTCTATGAGGAAGTTAGTGGGAACTTAGACCAGGGCAGCATAGTAGATGTGGTCTACTTAGATTTTGCAAAGGCCTTTGATACAGTGCCACACAAGAGGTTGGTTTACAAAATAAGGGAACTGGGTCTAGGAATCAACATTTGTACTTGTATCGAAAAGTGGTTAGAGAATAGGGAACAGAGAGTTGTGATACATGGAACATTTTCTAATTGGTCAAAAGTTTTAAGTGGAGTACCTCAAGGTTCTGTGCTGGGGCCACTCCTTTTTAATATATTTATTAATGACCATGGTGATGGTTTAGAGAGTAAAGTTTCTATTTTTGCAGATGACACTAAGCTCTGTAAGGCAATAAAATCAAAGCAAGATGTAGCTTCTCTACAGAGGGACCTAAATAAACTGGAGGATTGGGTGGCCAAATGGAATATGAGGTTTAACATAGATAAATGTAAGGTTATGCATTTAGGGATCAAAAACAAGAACGCAATCTATAAATTAAATGGAATTAATTTACGAGAATCTATAATGAAAAAGGATTTGGGAGTGCTCATAGACAGTAGACTTAGCAATAGTTCTCAATGTCAAGCAGCAGCTGCAATGGCAAACAAAGTATTGGCATGCATAAAAAGGGGCATGGATGCAAGGGAAGATAGTGTAATTTTGCCACTGTATAAATCGTTGGTAAGACTTCATCTTGAATATGCAGTACAGTTCTGGGCACCACTTTATAAAAAAGATAATTTGGAACTAGAAAGGGTTCAGAGAAGGGCGACAAAATTGATAAAGCGTATGGAGTCATTAAGTTATGAGGAAAGGTTAGCCAGTTTAGGCATGTTTACTTTAGAAAATAGGCGTCTAAGGGGAGATATGATTACTATGTACAAATACATTAAAGGTCAATACAGAAAACTTTCATGGGATCTTTTTACCCCAAGGACTATACATAGGACATGCGGTCACCCCCTAAGGTTAGAGGAGAGGAAATTTCACAACCAGCAAAGGAAGGGGTTCTTTACAGTAAGGGCAGTCAAGATATGGAATTCATTGCCAGGGAAGGTTGTGATGACAGATTCAATGGACATGTTTAAGAAAGGGTTAGACAAATTTTTAGCGGAAAAGTGTATCCAGGGATACGATTGTTCATTAAAATGAAGGATAGTAGTGGATATAGGGTAAAAAGTAGGACTGCAATATTGAGTCTGGGGAGATTTTCACAATTGAAACTGATTGGCAGTTGCTTACTCTGGATCAATTTCAAATATAAGTGCAGGATCGCAGGAGATCCAAAATAGGTTGAACTTGATGGACTGGTGTCTTTTTTCAACCTCATCAACTATGATATTAGATTGAAAAGCTTCACAACCCCAACCCCCACCTTCCCCAAAGAAAAAAAAATGGGCTAAAAATTATAATACAAAAAACACACACATTAAAATGCACATTACATATGAAAATCAAGATGCACTGTTATGGTGAAACATAAAATATCTTAGAAATGCAAACTTTTAAAGTGTCTATAAAAGAGTAAGAGAAAATATAATTGTCAATAGAAATAACAGTCCACTATACAAATCTACACCAGTAAACTCCACTATAGACTCCTAACCAACTTCAAGTGTGCATGAAGCAGTCTTTTATAGTGGATTGTAATGAGACAAGTATATGCAGGTGTATGGCCCACTGTGGTATCAGGTGACGAAATCTGATGCTGGTTCTATGCAACGCAGTTAATGGATAACTGTTGTTTAATTTTATACTGATTAAAATATGTTCGCATTTATTTCTGATTGCAATTTATTCTGAATGCATTTGCATAGACATTCTTATTTTATTTTATTTTTTTAAAAAAAATGATGCTTCATGTCGGTAATTAAGAAGGTGTGTGCAATTGTTTATTTAATTATGCTCATTAACACTTCAGGTTGCCACTTGAGCCTGTGGTGTGTTGTAGGATTGTTTCCATCTGAAGTATACCTTAGTGGTCAGACAAACCAGCTGCCAACAGTGGGGTCAACAATTTGAATCCAGAGTATGCCCATACCTGTGTTGACTTTGTATATATCCATGTTTCTGTGGGTTTACTCCAATGTGTCACTTAAAGGAGATGATGAAGAGTATGCTAGTATATGTTTTGATGTTGGCTCTGTCTATAGAATATTGTATCATGCATGTATATTTATTATTGAGAATTATTAGCCGTTGAATTCACATCCACATTTATTTTTATTTAACCTAATAGGACTTTCAAACATGGTGCTTATCATTCAAGTCTATATAATGTATGTAATGCTCAATCTGCACATTGCCTGAGTGGTTAGACAATCCACTTTTCATCAGTGGGGTCATGCATTCGATTCCTGACCCATTTTGTGGAATATGCCTATATTGCATGTTGAAATTTGTGTGGCGCTACAATAGAGACAAGCAGCTGTTCCAAATAAAGGGAATCCAAACAAATAGAAAATATCCAAAGCTAAAAGCAAACAACACCTATGTCCTCAAAAAATGGCAGAAGACAAAAAATGCCGAACACTTTAAAGTCTAACTATTATTATTATTACTATTATTATATTATACATCAATGAATTTACATTGTAAACTATTAAAACTGTGCATCTACCATGGATTTAGGGCAAATATTTAATTGTATAATTTTTGATATTAATAACAATTAAAAAAGAAAAATGTTTGTTATGAGAGAAGTGTGTACAGGTGTATGTTGTGCATAATTTTTTTTATTATGGGTTTTTAAAGTAAACATTTTTTTTACAACAGTTTAGTGTGGGGGCTTTTTTGGCACTGCTGGTGTTTAATTGTTAATTTTTCACAGTAACACTTTAGCCTGCCAGTAGCACTTGACTTGCATGCAATGGTGTATTGTTGAACTTCTCATTCTAGTCTATATCATGCACCTATTGTTTCCATCTGCATGTTGATTTAGTGGTTGGATAATCCACCTTCCAACAGTGGGGTCATGAGTTTGAATCCTCAGTCACGGCCTTATTTCTGTTGAGTTTAAATATCCTTGCCATGTTTGTGTGGGTTTCCTAATTGTCTCTTATGGAAGAGTATGCATGGTTTATGTTCGCAAATTTTATCTATAGAGTTTTAGCAAATTAAACTGTAATGCCTTTTATTTATACTAGCAAATTATTAGCCATTTAAAAAAATATCAAACAAGGTATAGACTAACTATTAGATATTACACATCAACCACTTCACATTGCAATTTATTACAACTGTGCATCCACCATGGTTGTTTTAAAAAAATAGTACATTGTTTAATGTTTCACATTAATATAATTTAAAAAAATAAATAAAATTCAGTGAAGATTTACACTTAGATTCTGAGGAATGGAGGAATGAATGACAGCGTTGTAACAACAGTGCGGTTTAAATAGTAATCTTGTGATTGAGACCTGAAGAAAGCCCCCTGTTGGATGAAATGCTTTGGAGATAACCACAAGATTACCATTTAAACCGCACTGGTGTTACTGCTGTCATTCATTTCTCGGAATGTAAGCGTAAATCTGTTAATTACTAATAAAGCTTCTTGCCAGAACTTCACTATGTAGCTCTACTTTTCTCCAAATCTATCAGCCGCGCATGCGCGGTCTTCATTACGGCCATACACCCGAAAAGACCACAACCTCTTCAACAGAGTCTGATAGCCAGGAACACCTACCGAACAGCGCTTTACAGACGGCTGTCAAAGAGCGCACCCCAGCACAGCTTACATCGTCCAAGAAGCAGCATCAGGCACCACCCTTAAGGTACTTGCAACCCCCCCCCTCTCCGCACACAGCAGGATCACCTGGGTACCATCCGGTCAATGCACACATCTCCCTGAGGCAATCTGAGGAACATTGCATATATATCCTAGTTGAGTTGAAGATGGAGCCTACAAATTTTGGACATTACCACTATACCCTGTTTACACCATTTGTCCTTTGTTCCTCCGCTACAACACGCTGCATTGTATATGTCCATTGTTCATATCTACCTATCAGCCATACCAAACCCTTATCACTTTTCTTTCTCCTTCCTCCTGCAGTTGATCGCTTTGTGCACCATTTGTTTTACTGTCCATAGAGGAGTGAGTTTGACTCTCTTTCACTCAGCAGCTCGTGCAGCCTCTATCCCAATTGCCTATGTGCATCCACCATAACCAGTAATATAAATAATTTATGGGTAAAGTTCCTGCTGTTTTTACATTTAACTGTGGATGGGCTGCTTGATTTCCCTTGCCGCTCTCTTATATGTCATGGCTCTCTATTATCTCTGTCCGCTGGAGAGCCACGTTTTATCAGTCAAAATCGGAACAGCACTGCTAGAAACCTGGGCCTGCAGTGCTATGTGATTGCCTCCCAACTTTACCTGCTGAGGTGTCTTACTGAGAATGGTCTGACCCTGGCTGAGTTTCCCCCCCAATGTCATAGCGCCCATTCAACCTGTGGTGCCTAGTCACCAGATATACTTGATTATGTTCGTCCACTGATACAACAGTCAACCTCTGCAGCCTGAACCTTTGTACTCTCCCATAAAGCCTGTTCCATGCTGCAACTACCCTCCTGTGCTTGGGAATATGACGCCTAAATAAAATTAAAATCCACTAACCATGCGACTCCCATACACTTCTGCAGGCCCCAAGATATGACCTTTGATGCCAGCACTTCAAAGTTTTCAGAGACGGCTGGCTACTCTTGAAGTTCTTATGGCACAGAAGACCCTTCACCCGCAATGTGTAAGACCCCTGATATCTTAATAGACCCCGATGGACCCATCACAGTTAAAGCTATGCAAAATATGCTTTCCTCATTCAAACATGAGCTATTATCCAATATGCACTCACCCATTAAGGAGATTAAACTAGAGATCGTATGGGTCGTATTAGCGATTTAGAAGACAAAAATTAGAAGACAAGTTTACCAAAGCAAATTTTACATAGTCTTTCTCAGGAGTGGTGAGGATTTTTTTGGTAGCATATTCTAATACACAGAGTTATATTATGCTCAAGAAATTCAGGTCACTGCAATGTAGCAAAATTTCGGTTCAAAAGTCATGATTCATTTTGAATTTTGCTCAAATTCAAAAGTGGAGAAAAAGTAAAATCCTCCCCCTCTCCATCACAGGTCTTGATTTCACATAGCCAGCACTGTTTAAGGTAAAAGAAAATAATTGAAAGGCCTATATTTCAATCAGAGGCCAGTGAAGTGCATTTGCAGTCTTACGTATAGAGATGCTTGAACAGAATTGCTGCAAAAATTTGAAAACTCCCTATTCGAGAAAGTTGAACAGGTTGGATCATGTTTGGCCCTGATCAACCATGTGTGAACAGGCTCATTCATGGTCAAGATTAAAGAGAGTCAGGAGGGGCACCAAGGTTTTTATAATGTGGGGCTAGTAGCTCCTGAGAGAGAGTGACATTTTAGCCATTTTTAATGGTGATACCTCCAAGCAGATAAATAAAAAAAAGAAACATATTCTTTCTTGATCCATCATATTCCAAATTAAAAACCAACTAGGTTCTGATTCATCAGGGCACAGATACTGGGCCTGATTCATTAAGGAAGGTAAAGTAAAAAATTAGTAAGTTTTCTCCTGGACAAAACCATGTTACAATGTAAGGGGTGCATATTGTTTTATCATTTTGCACTTAAGTTAAATATTATTATTATTATTATTATTATCGTAGATTTTTAAGGTGCCACAGTGCTCTGCAGCCCTGTACAGTAGGGAGAACAGTACATACATAAAACAGAAACATACAAAGTAGACAAAATAAATGCAGACATATAAACAAAGGGTATGAATGGCCCTGCTCATTAGAGAGCTTACATTCTAAGTGGAAGAGGGCATAGCTGAGATAAGAGGCATAAATGTGTTTCAGAGTGGAGATTGGGATAGTTGTGAGGGTGCATTAGTGTGAATAGTGTTATCGAAGATACGGTCACCTCTAAAAAAGAGATGGGTTTTCAAAGAACATCTAAAGATTTGAAGGCTGTGGGATTTGAGCGTGGTAGGGAATTCCATAAGTGGGGAGCAGTACTGGAGAAGACTTGTAGGTATGACTGAGAGCAGGATAACAGAGACGAGACAAGGAGCAGGTCAGAGGTAGATCTAAGAGGGCAGGAGGAAGAGTATTTTGATATGAGATTTGAGATGTATGCAGGGGTAGTGTTGTTGAGGGCTTTGTAGGTAAGGGTGAGTAATTTTAATTTGATTCTGGAGGGTACATGGAGCCAGTACAGGGATTTGCAAAGTGGTGCAGCAGATGTGGAGCAGTGAGAGAGGAATATCAGTCTTGCAGCAGCATTTAGGATGGATTGAAGTGTGGATATATGGGAGTCAGGAATGCTAGATAGCAGGATGTTGCAATAGTCAAGACGGGAGATTATGAGAGAATGGAGAAGAGTTTTGGTAGCATGTTGAGTAAAAAAAGGGAGTATTCTGGCAATGTTTTTAAGGTGGAGTCGACAGGACTGGGAGAGATTCTGGATGTGAGGAATAAAGCAGAGGGCGGAGTCAACTGTGACACCAAGGCAGGAAATTGAGGAAATTGAAATTGACTGTGAGGGAGATTTGAGGGCAGGTGGTGACTCTGACAGAAGAGAAGATAATAGGCTCTGTTTCGGACATGTTGAGCTTTAGATAGCGTTATGACATCCATGTGGAGATAGCAGAAAGAAAGTTGGTTGCACGAGATAGTACACGAGATATAAAACTAAAGTAAATAAATACTGGCTCTTTTTTTCCTGTAGCACACAAATACTTCATAGCTTTATTTTTACACTGAAATTTAAAGTTGATCTTGGACATGCTCTTCCCCAAATTTAAATCTGTCCTCACATTTTAAATTTGACTCCCCCTCCAATGCAATATGGTGTTACCAAGGTGCAAAGGTACTCATTGATTTTGCTTTACTTTCCATAATGAATCAGGCCCCCTGTGTTTGTTTTAAAATGCATGGAATTCTGTCATGCGCACGCCGAATTCAACAAGGAGCAGATCTGAAGTGCGCTGATGAATTTGGGTGTAGGTCTACTCAGCTCTACACCACAAAACACTGCATTATACATCCGATATGTATGTGGATTATAAATTTGCATAAGAATGCACAGAAAGAAAAGCAATTAATGTCACCTGTTATTAATATAGGCATTAGAGATAAAACAGTTATAAAAAGTATTTTTTTATATATACAAGTCTATTTTTTGTCCATGAAATACATTTCTTAGGAGGTTCGTAATGTCTACTGAATGTGAAATACATTTTTACAGTTGTTCCTCATTGCAAACAAATGTAATAGCATGCATACACGACTATCGTCACTAGCAATCATGGCTTAGACTATCCCTGTAGCATTAAAGAGATACAGCAGAAAATCAAGTACCTTTGAGATACCTAAAGCTTGAGTTGGATGTAGCTGCCAGTGCTTGAGTTTGGTTTGCCCTTACTGTACATTTACTACGGATGAACGTCCCTTTCCCACCCGGTTGTCTTCCTGAAATTGTAAACTGTAGTAAGTGTCCTTTGTGTATGAAGATGAATTGAACGTTGCTGCGTTTAGTTGCATATGGTCCGGTTCTGTGCATGTGCAGATCAAATTTGTGGATTATACGCACAAAATTTACGCTCCTTGATGAATCAAGCCCTAGATCCCTTAAAATCCCAATAAAGAAATAGCCAATGCACACTAGCGCTCACCAGGTCTAAATAATCAAAGTCTGTAGTCCCAATCACAAGTGACCACTATTGGAAAATTCTTGCAATTGGTTGTCAGTGAATGGGAAGCCCATAAACCATGATCATTTAACATGTAAAGTTAAGGGGTGAATGAGCATTTGGGGAGTCTTCTATTCAATTTAGTTTATTTTGGAAAATGTGCTTATTTTTGCTTTTTTGGCCTAAAGGGCAGAGTTCTGAGGGACCCCTGCCCATTATATTGATCTCACAGGGCAAAAGTTGCCTTCCAGCTGTTCCAATATTGATAATTACTGTGGCCCTCACAGCGCAATAGAGTTGGGAATAATACAAAGGATATTTAGTGTGAGGTTGGTAACCTTTTAGAGGGAGTCACATTGTTTTTTGTAGCCCTATTGTGTGCCATAGGGACAACAGCCTTTTGCTAGCCAGACGGTTTCCACATTAGCAGGGAGACCCAACACTCATAGTATCCCCTCTATAGTGAAAACCATCCCAGGTTTTCTAGTACTGGGACTGGCTGCAAATTTTTTTTGGGGGGGGAGGGCACTGGTAGTTTCATAATTATTTATTTTTTGCACAGTGCTATCCAATTAAATCCTCAGAAATAGTTTAAGATCTCTTGATTATAGCAATAACTACTGTGTATTTTTTTTTACTTCTTTACATTTTTATTACTATTATATTTAAGTTGCAACTAACAGATTCAGTGTAGAGTGGATCTAATTGTGCTAGCATCAGGTGTCTGTTTCACTGTCCTAAGACTGCCCTCTACTGGGAAAAGTTTTTGTGAAATCATCGCAGTAATGTCACTCTTTAATGCAATTTAAATTGCTGTGATCGGGGTGCCATAAACTGTATTACATGTTTCCTGGCACCATCTCTGGATTTCAGAAGAAGGTGGACACTACCAGTAGTGCACATTTAAAATTTCTGAGCCATTGCATTACTAATGGCCAGGGGCCTGGTTTTAGGGGTTGTGAAATTGATTTAAATGCAATTTAACACTATATAGTATAATATAAACCATACTAAATGATGCAAAGCTATACACCCTGTGTCACCCACGTCTCCAATCACCTTTCCTCTGTGTCCTTTCACCTCTCCCTCATGCCTCCTTTATATACTTTTACATTTTCCCTTCAATCTCAATAATATTATAATAAATCTTTCTAAAATATCTTTCTTATATCTTCCATTATACCCTTTATCTTTCCCTTATCTATTTCCTTTCTCTACTCCTGTGTGCCCCTATCTTTATTGTAGGTATCCCCCTCTGTTCCTCTGTCCACCTCTTCCCTGTGCCTCACATCCTGCTTTTCTTACTCCTCCCTTTCTCTTTGATTCTCTCTATCTATCCCTGTTCCTGCTACTATTATTGCTTCTCACTAGTGAGTTCACAATTTTGGCCCTCCACCATCACACTGAAGCCTCCTTCATCCCACTCTGAAGCCTACTTAATCACACTGTGCCACCTCATTCATCACACTGCAGCCTCCTTCATCACACTGTGCACCTCCTTCATCACACTGTGCCCCCTCTTTCTTCACACTGTGCCCCCTCCATCACACCGTGAAGCCTCCTTCATTATATGTTTGCCCATTAATCCCCATGCCCCCTGCTTCATCACCCTGTGCCTTCTTCTTCATCACACTGTGCCCCTCCTTCTTCACACTGTGCCCCCTCCATCACACTGTGAAGCCTCCTTCATCACACTGTGCAGCCTCCTTCATCACGCTGCAGCGTCCTTCATCACACTGCACCCCTTGCCCCTGGTTAAAATTTGCACGATTTACCACCATCCAAGCTTCTAGGTCTTTATAATCTAGTGGAATATCGTATAACCTGCTCACAGTTGATCTGCAGGGAGGGGCTGAGAAGTTCTGGGCATGGTCTCACTACTATGTAAACTAGTTTGGGTGGGCGCAGCTCTTGGAATTTGAGATGGGGGTTCCAGGAAGAATAAAATAGGAGACATAGTGGGTGGGGGGGTCAAAAGCTATAGTGGGGTGGGGGTGTTGAGTGGAGCTCCACAGCACATTGCAGTGAAGGGGGTCTGTAAGGTGGTTGAGACCTCGTTGCGGGAAAAATGGAGTCTGCTCTATCAGGGAGCTGTCCGCTGGGAGTGGGAGAAACAGGATCATATATAATGGGACTTAAACCCCTGTATGGGGAAGAAAGTACATTGTCTGGAGGGAAAACAATGTGTTCCTTCCTTGGTGCTCTATTCGTTTCTGATGCCTCCTACTATTTATAAATGTGGCAGTTGCCACTGTCTGCCGCCTGACCGCGGGAGAAGAGGAAGGAGATTCCCTCTTCCGAACTGCAGTGGGCCCCTCTAATGCGTGGGACGCTCCAGCAACGGGCAGCGAAGCCGCCCACTCCAGAGCACGAGATCTGCCGATTGCGCATGCACCGGCAATTGACGTCTAGGGCGTGAAATGTGCTCTGACATCATACCGGAAGAGATGGCAGCCATGCCGGAAGTGCCCATGGCTGGTTTCCGGCAATGGGCTGCCGAGGGAGCCAGGTTCATGAGAGGTGGGATAATGGATGGGAGAGTGCGCCTAGTTGCTGGGGGGGGGGGTAATCTGGGAGTAGCGGCCTGGTGTGGACTGGGTCCTTTTCGGGCGGGACATGTTAGGGCGGATAGCGCATCTAGTCTATAAAAGAAAGGCTGCAAAAAGGCTGCAGGGTGATGGCAACGCTGAACAAGAATGAAAGGGTGTGTTTGTTGGGGGGAGCGGGTGGTTGAAGAACTGGATAAGGAAATTAAATGTGTGGAAGTAAGGTGAAAGTATGAGGTGCCAATAACAAGGGATGCAAGCGCTGAATAGGTGGAAGATGTGAAAACACAAATTTTGCTATGTTCATATGCACCTTTCCACCCCTCTTCCGCTCTTGGAGTCACAGGCAATCATAAGAGCCAGACATGAATTGCATTTAAATGTGTTCATTGGCATAAGTCTCATTCTGGTCCATGCGCAGAGCTATTTCACACAAGATACGCCACGCAATTGGACTTTGGAATACTTTAAACACCTTACTAAACAGAGGGCTTGAGTCATCTTACAAAGTCCATTTGCGAGGCGTATCTTGTGTGAAATAGCTCTGCGCATGGACCAGAATGAGTATTGAAAAAGGATGAGTTAAAATAAATTAAATATTTAGGGTCATGAACATAGGAAAAACTTGTGAGGTTCAACCGATCTTGTGTCATACATCTTTTAGAAGTCGTGTCTCTGCTTGTCCCATAGACTTGGTGCAAGTTTTCAAGTCAATGATAATGATGGCCACATTTTTTCACCAGACATACCTGTATGCTAAATTTAAAGGTGCCAATATCTTTGCGTATGTGCAATTCAAAATACAGCTGCAAACAAATTAGCGTATGGGCGTATTCTTTTATATATGCTAAAGTAGCAATTTTAAGCTGAAAGAGCCGGGGTGTTGGAGATAATTCCAAACATAATTTGTGCATTGTTCTATTTTATGGCTCATGTCACTTTGAAAAGAAACTAAATAAGGCCAATACTAAATTAGCAGTGGGTAAGGAAGTGTTTGTAACTTTCAGACACAAAGGTCAAGAAAATAAAAGGTGTAGCCATTGCAAGCAGCTCTGTGGACAGAACTTATTTTAAGGATTGGAAAAGCAAATAAGCTGGGTAGAGAACATGCACAAGGTATCCGAAGAGACCCTGCAATTCTCTGGGTCAAGGAACATCAAGACGTTCTTCAACTTCTGTCCTCAGAAGGAACTTTCGGTAATTGACTGTCCAGACTTCAATTGTAGGAAGATGACTCCTTCACTTACTTGAGGTTTACGAAATTACCACTTAAGAGAGTGGGGTTTGTCTATCATAAAAATAGTCTATTTTACGCCAATACACCCTATTCAAAGAACTTATAAAAAAAAGACTATTGGACAAATATGATCACCATTTACTAATGCAGTATGCAGTTATTCCAATGCAAAAAGAAGATAAAGGAAAGGCAATGTACTTTTTTAGTTTCTGGGAAAGAAAGAAAAGATGGTAAGAAGGAATAAATGAAAGAAAGAAAGAACAGATACAACTACAAATATTGGCTTTGTGATTTTTGAATGTGTGAAACAGGTATGGAAAAAAACATGCAAACACCAAAGATAAGTAATCGCCTTAAGATTGTTTATCAGAGAAGCTTTTTGATGTTCAGATTAATACAGGGTCAACTAGGGTACTTCTGTCTTCCAGTTAAAGTGAGACTGTAATAGGATAAATGATATCAAATTCATGTTTGCATAAGTATGTAGCAATACCGGTAAGGTTTCCTTTTTTAATAAATGACTTACTGCATTTCTATTGAAATAGTCAAATCATTTTACACTGCTATAAGGGTAGGTTTGATTCACAAGGAAAAAAATAATGCAGGCAGTATGTTTTTGTGTGAAATCATGGGTCATATGAGGATTGCATGTACACATTACAGGGCAAACCTTATAAACAAATACCTACATGAAGCTTTAGTAGAAAAAAACAAAAGCTAGACAAAGGTTTACTCAAATCAATAATTTGTAAGGCGATAGAGCAAAAGACACAAAAGAGGCATTGGACATTTTGTGTGTACCTTAGGCATTAATATAATTAAGAGTAAAAAAGTTAAAAGGGTTCATGCAAATTGCAATATCATATTTTATTATATTGTGAATATTTATCTATTTTTCTCATACAGGATCACCTTTACAGTTTATACATCACCACAAAAATCAGACAACCCTCCTATAATAAGTAGTGATAGCAGTAGCCCTACCTCAATACAATGCAGTTACAACATACTGCACAGACAGATGGTGATATAGTATATACATTGTTGGGGGACATCTCAGCCAATCACATCTTATAGGAGCTGGTACAGGTGAGATAATTGTAATTAAAATATACATTTAATAAAGAAAAAGTAATTTGCCTAGAATCACCCGCTGGCAGGGCCGGACTGGGACTAAAAATCAGTCCTGGCATTTAAAGCACACAGGCCCACGTGTTGTGGGCTCCATGCACTATATTGCTGCACACTGATGCTGGCGCAGTGCACGTTGCTGGTGCAGTACAACATGATGTAGTATGAGTGTGTGTGTGGGGGGTATTTATTTCTCCTAATGACCCTCAACATTATATTGTTAGCACCCCAATTACATCAATAGATACCATGACAATACATTATTAGTACCCAAATTACAGTAATAAATAACCCCCCACACACACTCATACTACATCGATTTCCACCCACATTACAGCAACCAGCATCACCCCCACATTACAGCAACCGGCATCACCCTCCACATTACAGCAACCAGCATCATCCCCCACATTTCAGCATCCAGAATCACCCCCCACAGTACATCGTGCAGCATCACCCCCCACATTACAGCAACCGGCATCACCCCCACATTACAGCATCCGGCATCACCTCCCACATTATAGCAAAACCCTCTCCTACTGATTAGCAATACTAAGCCCCAAACACACTACAACATTGCCACCAGCACGCCATACTACAGCAATACCACCAATTATACTGGCGCTACTGTAGGAAACCAATGCTTTGCTTTTTTCAAATCTCCCACAAAATAGCAACAACGAACAGAATACTTACAAACATATAGGTAACAGGTAACCTTTTCCCTCAATTAAATAGTAATGGCAGCATTTTCATGAATCATTCCACATGAAATAAAACTCTAACATATATCGAAAAAAAAACATAACTATTGAATGATCATTTGAACAAATGTCATTTAAGCAAAATATTTTTTTTTACTACAGTAACTGGATATGCGTCTTTTCTATTCATTTTAAATAACACAGTATATAAATTAAGGGGAATATAGGAGGTGGGTGAGAGATAATTGGATGTGATCCATCAGTTTGATTAGATAGGAAACATTTAGATTATTTACCTGGAGACGTCTACCCCCTTGACTCACAGGCAGGGCTGACAAGAGGAATTTTGGGCCCTGATACAGCAACTTCTTTGGGCTCCCATCATATTCAACAAGGAAAGACTTGCCCCAGAATCATTAGTAGTGCCCAGACAAAAACTCATTCACAAATAAAAATTGGTACAGCATATCAGATACTGAGTGTGAGTCCCAGGAGCAGCTTAATACATCATTTACAACGCAAACAAAAATAGATATATTGACACAATCACAGATAAAATTTATGACAAGCAATGTTTTTTGCTCTTAATTAAAAATCTCTGTACAGATAAATATGCAACAAACATTACACCGCAATAATGAGCAATACATAGTATTAAACATTATTGGATACGCTGTAGTGTCCCCAGTTGAAGAAAGGATGGTTAAAAACACATTGCACACAAGAAAATATAAGAACTTACCTGATTATGGCATCCGGTTTTCTGTTCTCCTACTGGGCGCTGGGCAAGGAGGGATCAGCAGCTGTCAGCTCACACAGGCAGTCGGGAGCAGGAACAGAGGGCAGTTGTCGAAGCAGAAATTTAGAAGTGGGAGTATGGAAAATATAAGTGAATGGAGTATGAAGGCTTGATTTTTTTTTAATTTTTTTTAACACTTGTCCCCTCTGTGCATTTCCATTCTTCATTATTACTTGTGTTTTATGATGGCTGCATCCCTGACATTCCCATTCTTAAGATGTCTCTCCCTTTACACTTTCTTTTACCTATGCCCCTGCACCATCTTCTCCTTTGTCCCTCTCATTTAACCCCCTGCACCACCTTCTCCGCTGGCTCTCACACATCTTCCTGCACCACCTACTCCCCTGGCTCTCTCACACGTCTTCCTGCACCCTCTACCCCCCTGACTCTCTCACCCCCCTCTCCCAGCACCCCCTTCCCCTTTGGTTCTCTCACCCCCCCTCCCAGCACCTCCTACCCCCTGGACATCTCACCCCCTCTCCCAGCACCCCCTGGCTCTCTCACCCCCTCTCCCAGCACCCCTTCCCCCTGGCTCTATCACCCCTCTCACAGCACCCCTTCCCCTTTAGCTCTCTCACCCCTCTCCCAGCATCCCTTCCCCTTTGGATCTCTCACCCCCTCTCCCAGCACCTCCTAACCCCTGGCTCTCTCATCCCCTCTCACAGCACCCCTTCCCCTTTGGCTCTCTCACCCCCTCTCCCAGCACCCCCTGGCTCTCTCACCTCCTCTCCCAGCACCCCCTACCCCCTGGATCTCACCCCCAGTCCCAGCACCCCTTGGCTCTCTCACCCCCTCTCCCAGCACCCCCTTCCCCCTGGCTCTCTCACGGCACCCCTTCCCCTTTGGCTCTCTCACCCCTCTCCCAGCACCCCTTCCCCTTTGGATCTCTCACCCCCTATCCCAGCACCCCCTAACCCCTGGCCCACTCACCCCTCTCACAGCACCCCTTCCCCTTTGGCTCTCCCACCCCCTTTCCCAGCACCCCCAACCACCTGGCTCTCTCACACTGTTGAACCCCCCCATGAGAATGACGGAACCCCCGCGACCCCCCCCAAAAAAAATCGCGGAACCCCTGTGATCCCCCCGCAAAATTTGCGGCAGCCCCGATCATCTCTGGCGATTTGCTGCGATGTAAAACACTCCCGTGTTAGCTAACTCTCCTGTGTTGTAGCAGCGACTTGTATACACAGCACTGTTACACTGCCTGTCAGCTCCGGCAGCTGTAAAAACTGTAAGGAATAGATAAAAGTAAAAAAAAAAAAGTGTGAGGTTCCCCCTCTATTCATGCTTAACCCTAGTGCTTCTTGACTACTGCTGGTGCCGTGAAAATTGGGGAAAAATTTTGCATGGGGTCCCCCCGATTTTCATGGAACCAGCACTAGGCAAACCAGCTGGGATTGGAGGCACTATAGCAGGGGGAACACCCAGTAGGGGTCCCCCTGCCATAATGACTAACCAACCCCAGGCTGTTCAGCGCTGGGCTGGATTCCCTAGGGAGTGGGGTCCGCCGAAAAAAGTGCTGATAGCAGTAGGGCTCTTCCTACACCCCTGGGCAGTGGGTGTAGGGAAATAATGGTGAAAGAATAGTTAAAAAAACAAACAGACGCCATTTTATTTTGTGGAACTACAAATGCCAGCCAGGTTGCCATAAATAGTGTGGGCATGCTGCTACTTGTATAACTATAAGCACCAGCATACCCACGGCAGCCAGGGCATGTTGGCAATTGGAGAACCACAAGTGCCAACATGCCCTGACATCCACGGCTGGCTGGGACCTGTAGTTCCACAAAATAAAATGTTAAATAAACCACCACTCCCCTGTTAAAACCAGTAACATTTAATACAAATAATAAACCCACAATAAAGTCAGTAAACACCCTCATTTACACCATATTTATTTATTAAAAATAATAAATTCCCTGATACTCACCAATGAAGTTTTCTCCTTTTGTCAGCAGCTTTCAATCCAAAAATGGCTGTAAACCAAGTCCAAAATAAATTTGTATCCAAAGTCCATGCTTGACAAAGTCCAAAATAAATTTGTAATTCCAAAAGTCCGGCTTGCCCCTGTCCCAAACATATTTGTACTTCCAAAAGTCCTGCTTAAAATCTCTTCACTTCTTCTGCCCAGGGGGGGGGGGGATAATTGTTGCTTGAAGTCTTCTGTTCTTCGCCCACGGGGGGGGGGGGCATATTTGTAACATCCACGATTCTTTGTCTTGATTGTAGAAAAATAAAAAAAAGCCAGGACCGTCGCAAACACCTCCTACCTAGTAGGAGGTCCGATACGCAATGAACTTCATTTATTGCGCTATGTCTATTTACAGTATTAGGTGATTTTCCCACGCTGGTGGGAAAATCCCCTAATACTATAAATAAACCTAAAGCAATGAACTAAGTTCATTGCATATCGGATCTTCTACACAGTAGGAGGTCCGATACGCAATAAGCTTAGTTCATTGCGGTTGTTCATTGCGGTTGTTCTATTTCCTAGTTCCTGGTTCCAGATCTACAGTGGACTGTTATTTTGTTGCTCCACACTACCTGCTGAATACAGAGATCTACCCTTCATGTGTACTCAGCTTCATCCTGATTAGTGCATCTATTCTCTTGCTGTGTACAGGTCTCCACATTTACCTCTGTGTTAATTCAACCTCAACCTGTTGCTGTATTATGGATTTCTCTCAGTGAGTTTAACCATTCATGTGAATTCATCTTTATCTATTGCTATTACATGAACTGCAAACCTTTAACCATTTGTGTGAATTCAACTCATCTGCTGCTGTAATATGAACTGCAAACATTAACCATTCATGTGAATTCAACTTCATCTGTTGTTGTTATCTGAATTGTAAACCATTAACCACTTGTGTGAATTCAGCTTTATTATATTGCTGAAATAAATGCCTTGGTAGTTATTCCTTGTGTGGATTCACCTTCTTTGCACCTGCAAGCAAGCTCTATGAGCAAGACATTTATCCAGCCTCCCAGTTTCCACTACACTCCTGCCACAGCTAGTCACCCTGAGGTTCCGACACGGATCCTAGAAACCCTATTGCTGTGACAGTTTGCACTGGCGCAATGGATCCGACAGGGGAACATACCCCAAGGACGGATTTAGTCCGAAGTCTAGTTGAACGCATGGAAAAACAGGAAACTACTCAGGGGCAAGTGATGAAATATTTGCAAAAGCTATCTGCTTGTATGGCAAACCATCAGACTGCATTGACACGGACACCTACACAAATCCCTTCAGAGAGTACCAGCGCCAATGTTGTACCGAGTCCACCGTCTCGCTTGGTTCTCCCTATGCCAGCCAAATACGATGGAGACCCAAAGAACTGTAGAGGGTCCCTGAACCAATGCAGTATTCACTTTGAGCTACAGTCGGCTAATTTTCCTACAGATCGAACTTAGACTGCATATATTATCTCCCTTCTATCAGTGCAAGCCTTAGCCTGGGTATCTCCCCTATGGAAGAAGTCTGATCCCATTCTGACCAACGTCAATGAGTTATTAACCCTATTCTGGAGAATATTTGAGAAGCCTGGGAGATCATCATCTGCCGCTGCTGACATCCTGCAGTTGCGACAGGCCCAATCATCTGTGGGACAATATGTAGTCCAATTCAGAAACCTTTCATCTGAATTTTCATGGAACAATGACGCACTAATGGCAGCCTTTTGGCAAGGTCTCTCTGACCGCATCAAGGATGAGTTAGCCACACGAGACTTGCCCACCAATCTGGATGAACTGATCACATTGTGCAATCGGATATATCTGAGATTTAGAGAAAGAAATTTAGAGAAAAGGGGTCCAGAGTATATCAAACCATGTCAGACTCCTCAAATCCGGTCTTCTTCTCCTCCTCAAGAAGAACCCATGCAATTGGGCAGAGCCCGGCTCTCGCCCACCAAACGTGAGCGGAGGGTCAAGCTGAAACTCTGCATCTACTGTGGTGCTTCCGGTCACTATCTGAAATCTTGCTTCCAGAGGTCGGGAAACGCCCCCTCCTAACCAAAAGTGAGGAGGTTGGGTTAGGAGTTACTGTTCGTCCTCTTCAAGCTAGAGACTGTGTTTTTCCTGTGACTTTGAGATTGTCTCAAAATTCTTTGTGCATCTCTGCTCTCTTGGACTCAGGAGCTGCAGGCAACTTCATGTCAGCTCAGTTAGTCAAGCAGTTAGCCATTCCTCTGGTCCAGATGTCTCCACCCATCTTTCTATCATCTGTAGATGGGAGTCATATCCCTGGTGGCACCATCTCCTGTCTTACATCTCCAGTGACCTTGCAGGTAGGGGTCCTGCATTCTGAGATCATTCAATTCCTAGTGATTCCCGAGGCCACCAATTCCATTGTTGTTTTCCCGTGGCTCCAAAGCCACAACCCCTGTATTGACTGGTCTTCTCTCCAAGTGCTCTCCTGTGGGCTGGGATGCACTAAAACTTGTCTTCAGAAAAGATTGCCTCATCGTGAAACCTCCAACAATGAGAATCCACTTATTCCTGTGCCCTACCGAGACTACATAGATGTCTTTAGTAAATGGGCTGCAGAGACTTTGCCATCTCATGGGATCTGGGAGTGCCCCATAGACTTGATACCAGGAAAGATTCCACCCCGTGGACGGGTTTACCCTCTCTCTGTTCCTGAGACACAGGCTATGTCTGAATATATGAAGGAGAATTTAGAAAGTGGCTTCATTCGCTCATCTTCTTCACCTGCTGGGGCCAGATTTTTTTTGTTAAAAAGAAGGATGGTGGTCTTCGCCCCTGTATAGACTATTGAGGACTTAATGACATCACTGTAAAAAACAGATACCCGCTGCATCTCATCACAGAACTCTTTGATTGGGTCAAGGGAGCTACCATCTTTACCAAGCTTGATCTCCGTGGCGCCTATAATTTGATCCGGATAAGACAAGGTGATGAGTGAAAGACAGCATTTACCACCAGGGATGGACATTATAAGTATCTCGCTATGCCCTTTGGACTCAGTAATGCTGCCGCGGTCTTCCAAGACTCCATGAACAAAATTTTCCGAGATCTCTTGTACAACACCTTAGTAGTTTACCTGGATGATATTCTTATTTTCTCTCTAGATATCAAGTCTCATAGAGCCCATGTCAAGGAGGTCCTTCAACGCCTCCGTAAGAACAAGTTGTACTGAAAGCTGAAAAAAAATGCACCTTGAGGTTAACGCCATTCCTTTCCTGGGTTACATCATCTCAGGAATCGGTCTACACATGATCCTGACAAGGTACAGCCATTATAAATTGGCCTCAACCTACCACCTTGAGAGTAATACAACGTTTCCTTGGGTTCGCTAATTATCACCGGAAATTTATTTGAGGCCACTCTACGGTAGTAGCGCCCATTACTGCTTTAACCTGAAAAGGTTCCAACCCTTCTAAGTGGTCTCTCGAAGCACAGACAGCTTTTCAGCAATTGAAACAAGCATTTATTTTGGCTCCTATCCTCTCGCAACGTGACATTAACTGCCCGTTCTATCTGGAGGTTGATGCTTCCTCAGTTGGTGTGGGGGCCGTACTTTCTCTTGACGAACAATGGCATCTGTGTGGATTCTTCTCTAAGAAATTTCTCCCTGCTGAGCGGAATTATGCCATCGGAGACAAAGAATTTCTCGCCATTAAGTTGGCTGTGGAAGAATGGCGATATTTGCTGGAAGGGGCTCATTATACAGTGACAGCTTATACAGATCATAAGAACTTATTGTATCTTAAGACTGCACAGCGTATGAACCCTCGTCAGTCTCGCTGGGCGCTGTTCTACTCTCGGTTCGACATTCATGTTACTTACCGTCCGGGCTCTAAGAACTGTAAGGCAAATGCCCTGTCACGGTCAATAGTAGAGAATGAGGATCCCAATCCTTCTGAACCACGACCTATTATCAGTCCCACGTGCATCGCAGCCACCAAACCTGAGCCAATTTCACCTCATGGCAAAACATTTGTGGCAGAACCTCTACGCAAGAAACTTCTCCACTGGGCGCATTGTTCTAAATTTGCAGGACATGCTGGTGTGCGGAAAACTCATGCTCTTAAAGGAGTAATTGGTGGCCTACTCTTCTTAAAGATCTTGAACTATTTGTCACAGCATGTTCCAAGTGTGCCCAACATAAGAGTTGCAAGCAAGCTCCAGCCGTTTTGCTACTACCCCTGCTGATTCCTTCCTGTCCATGGACCCACATATCCATGGATTTTATTTGCAATCTGCCGAGTTCTAACACCTTTAACACTATATGGGTAATGGTTGGCAGTTTTTTAAAAATGGCACACTTCATCCCACTCCAAGGTCTTCCAGCTGCTCCTATACTTGCCCAAGTTTTCATAAAGGAGATTTTCTGCTTGCATGGATGTCCTGAGGAGATCGTGTCTGACCGAGTAGTTCAGTTTGTAGCTAAATTCTGGCATTCTCTGTGTAAGGCTCTCCAAGTTAAACTGAACTTCTCTTCCTCATACCATCCACAGTCCAATAGTCACACTGAAAGAGTCAATCAGGATCTGGAAACCTTCATCAGACTCTATGGGGTAAATGTATCAAGGTGCGATTTTGCAAATCCAGCGATTTTCTTGGGAGAGTTGAAACTCGCAGATGTATAAAGCTGAGATTTCATGTAAAATCACCAGAGTTGTGCTTCTGTCAAAATTGCTATTTGCAAAATCGCTAGAGATCAAATTCCCGACTGTTTGCCACTGTAGCTATACAAGTCTCAAATGTATGAAGCTGCGATTAAGCAAACTTAGGAGAGTTTGCTTTTTAACACGCCATATACAACGCGCTCCTTGCTAGCAGCGTGTTGTATAAACACATCCCTGTTACACTGCCTGTCATACTCCCGGAGCTCCGGCAGCTGTCAAAACAGTAAAGAATAGATAAAAGATAAAAAAAAAAAAAGCATGGGGTCCCCCCTCTAGTCAGTCTTAACCCTAGTGCTGCCAGCCTACTGCTGGTTCCGTGAAAATCGGGGAACAATTTTGTGTGGGGTCCTCCCTATTTTCATGGAACCAGCACTAGGCAAACCAGCCGGGGTTAGTGGCACTATAGCAGGGGGACACGCGGCAGAGGTCTCCACACAGGATCCAAGACATCACGCACGCTGTTAGTCAAAAGCACATTGACTACCATCTCAAGGTAATTGCAATTTATCGCTGCACCTCGTTCACCTCAGCTGCCATCAATCCGAACATTTTTGCTGTAAATCCACAGAGCTACAGATTCTAGCACTGCCGTTTTGTCTGCTAAACTGACATAACAGTGACTAACACCTGCTTGGTTATACATAACGCATATCATTGTATTGCATTTTATGAATTTCTCTGTATTGCATACCCACTGTCAATATATATTTATTAAATATTTTATTACACTATTTGGTTCAGAATATTTTTTCCCCTGTTTTCCTCCTCAAAAAACTAGGTGCGTCTTATGGTCAGGTGCGTCTTATGGAGCGAAAAATACGGTACATCTGATTTTGCTGAGTGTTTACATCTGATGTATCTGGTAGACAGATATACTCTATTGCCTTTATATGGGAATGTGTTACCTGTTCATGTTTTTATTTTTTGTGGTAGAAGAATTGCCCATCAAGGTAAATTATTTTTTTGTTTACATGTTATTTATTTTCTGGGTAAAGTGATAAGTCTGTATTTCTCTTTGCAGGCTTCCACATTTAGTGTAGCGCTCACTTTTATAATTTATTATTATTATTATTATTGTTATTAACCTTTTATAGCTACAGAATCCTTAGTGTTTGAATCCTCACCAGGTTGCAGTTTTTCTTCCTATTTGAACTTTGCATCAGCTTTCGCACAGGAAAAGTAATAAAAAAACCAACGCCCTTGCTCGTTCCTTTAAAAATCAAAAACTGGTATGAATTACCCCATTTTACATCCGCAGATTCTCCATCTAGCAGCTTCATCCTCAATTCCAGTTCCAGAATCCACTTCCTAGTAAAACTTTCATGCAAGAAAATCTTCTGAAGAAACTTTTTTGATGTGCCATGTCGGAGTTAAAAAGCCTTTTGAACTCATTGCAAGAAGCTATTGGTGGCCTTCACTTGGAAGGTAGTTAATTAGTATCCCATTATACTCAGCACCCTGGAGTGGGTGATGCAAACAAGAGCTGGTTGAGAGTGTCTATCTTCTTGATTCCTGATACAACGATGGCAATGGTTACAGAAGGTGACAAGGGAATAGTAGGAAGCAACTGGCGAAGAAGGCAACAAGAGGAAGGAGGGCCCTATTCATGAAAGCTTACAATATAAAAAGAGCTTGGATTGATAGAATTAGCTGGTGACACGTAGAGAGGAAGAAGGAGTGGGAATGTTCTGTGCATTTCAGCAGAGGGCTTTTTGTTATATATTTAGAATTACTGCTATAGAGAGACAACTACATTATTATAATATTTTGATTATAGTATATTTATAAGGGGCCAATTGTTTTATCCAGAATATTTATAGTGAAAAGTTCACTTTAGATTTGTTTCCAAAAGGTGTAGCCTTAACTTTAAAGTCCCACTCATCTTTGTTTTTTACTGGTGTATAATAATTCTGAGCCAAACTATTAGAATATATGGATGTGGAGTATATTAACCTGAATATCTTGAAAAAAAAAATAGTGAGATTGTTTTGCATTTTGAAACTAGGCAAATAGCCGTCAGCTTAACAGGATATTGACTATGGTGAGTGATGCTGTGGATTCCCCATTATGTTAATCACTCCACGCTGAAAGTCATGGTGGCTGGTTGAAAAGTCTGGTATTTATTTTCTATTTTAATTCAGTGTTAGTCTATCCCTGTATGGAAAGGAATGGGTACATTGGTCTATCTCTATAGGCCACAAGCTTATTTAAGTTAAATTTACTCTTTCACTTAAGCTTGTTTTGCAAGCGTTACATGAATACTGCACTGCTCAAAGACACATCTAAGTCTGTTATGCTAAGCATTAGCATTCATCAATATTTATCATATATGCTACAAAGTAAAGTCCACTCAACATCCATTTAAAATAATATTACCAAATTAAAGATAATTCACAATTTATTGTTATTAACTTTCCTGATCCTATCTTGTATACTCATAACACAAATTTATAAGTTCAGTTTGCAATGATAGGAGTCTTACTTCCGTATAGTCACTGTTACTCCTGCTTACTAGGATCACTTATGTTCCACTTACTTGTAGATATTTGCCAAATATATGTTATAATTTAATTTAATTAATAGATAATAGGAAAAGGGAAAAGGTCATCATCTTAAACATGTGAGGCGGAACCAAAGTTTGAGGAAGTCATTTACAAAGTGTAAACCGTCCTCTGCATCTGCACAGAGTAAAAGCTGCCTTGGACCTGCCCTGTGCCTCAAATTTCTGTATGTGTGCCGAGATTTGTGGTGAATGCACAGGACTAAGAAGCAAGGCGGCAATGTTTATGGAGGATTAGAGGTTTCTTGTTCTATGAAGCAGCATAGAAAAAAGATTTAATTTTGCAAAGTAAGATCGTAGCAACGAAATAAAGGAATGGAGAGGCCATATATTTTTTAGGCCTTACTTGTTGTTTGGAGAGACACAAGACAGTTTCCAGTGGTACTATCTCATAGCTGGTAGTCTTCGTATATCATACTATACTTTTATTAGAAACTATTTGGCTCCTCCATGTTGCACTTCAGTAGAGAACTGCAAGTACACTCAACAAGTACTAAAGAGAGTCCTGATGTCCCCTTGCCCTTATGATTAATTTATGCCATCAATGAATCTAAATTAAGCAATATTTTAGGTGGAAAACCATCTTCATCTTTCACCCTCCATATTGACTTATGCCCATATACTCCTACTGTCTCCCACTTCCTCTCCCTCTAGAATATAAGTTCCCATAAGCAGGATCCTCTCTACATTCTGTCTCTTGACCATCGGTCTACTGTTTATACCCCTATTATATCCCTTTTATGTATTAAACTGCATAGTGGTGTTACAAGCTGTTATTTTGCGTATGTATACCTGTTTTGATAAATATTTGCATTTTTCTTCTTGTTCATATGCTTATTTGTGCTTATGCTTTATCTTGTTTCATGTATTCTTCTTGCATTCAAATATTTCTACTGCATTCCTGTACTTTTGAATTGTTCTTTCAGCTGTTCAGCACTACGGAATCTGTGGAGCCATATAAATGAACTTTGATTATGCTGATTTTATTGAACAGTGTGATACTAGAGCTGTAGGAGGATGGACTTTCACATGGCTTTTACACTTTAGCACAATGCCCCTCTGGAGATGTTTCCGCCTCACTGCACACTTAGGTACACTTTTAGATTGTGGGGTTGTCTTTTGAGAGTTGAGGATAGGTGTGAACCTTCATAGAAGCTGGATAGACTATCAGGTTACAACAGTGTAATACTAAGGCTTTTAAACTATGCATCAGCTGCACTTTTTTAAATGACCACCTGAGTGTACATTACCAGCACCTGTTTTCAATACAGGATCTAATAATACCTCTTGCAGGTGTCTCTGCAGCTGGGTGCTACCAGGAGCTTGGTAAATGGATGCCAGTAACCGGTTTTCCCTACATGTATTTACAAACAACTGCAATCAAGAAAAATTACATTTAACGTTTGGAATGCTGTGTGCACTTTAAGTCTTTCATGCGATAAGACATTGACTTAATTTTTCTCACATATTTGAATCTATGGTAATATTGCTCTCTAAACTAAGGAGGTTATGTACAAAGCAAACTTGATGAGCAGCAAAAAATGCCTTGGCTTTTTACATGTGCATATAGTTTTTGATGTTTAGAGAGGCATGAAAATATCAAGAGGCACAATGTGCAAAATGTAAATATCACAACAAAAGTAACATGACTAACCACTTTAGGGCCACCGCTTTCATTAAAAAAAACATTTACATTTTTCTTTTAAAGTACTGCTTGCATTAGCCATATTTATAGCTTAAAATAGACACAATAGTGAGGGGACATAAGAGCTTCCTTTATTCCTTTTGAAGCTTTGCTATAGTGGACTACCTGCCAGGCCTAGACTTGGGCTAACTGAGCTGCTGCCTGCAGCCTGGGACAACAAGGACCATTTTTTAATCCAGCATTTTGTAGTTTAAATTAGTTATAAAGTTTTAACTAAGTGGCTTGGGGATCAGAACATTGTAATTTTGGGTCCATGGCCAGGAAACTTCCCAGACCTTAATCCCTTTGGAAACTTGTGGTCAATCCATAAGAGGCGTGTGGAAAAGCAAAAACCCACAAATGCTGACAAACTCCAAGCATTGATTAGGCAAGAATGGGCAGACATCAGCAGGCGCGGGCTGGGAGGTATCAGCCCGGGGGGGCAAACAGGCGGCCGCATCACATGACACGCGATGCGGCTGCACAATAATGACACGGCCGCATCACGTGTCATGTGATGTGACCACCTGTGCACTGATGCGGCCACATGGTGTGACTCATGATGCGGCCGTCGGGTAGTATGAAAAAAAATTATTGCATCCACGGCGGGGGACGGGGGGAGGCAGCCGGCCCGAACAGCCTCTAGACTGAGCGGCCCAGGTGCCCGCTGCCTCCCTGCTCCCCGGTCCAGCCCGCCCCTGGACATCAGTCAGTATGTGGCCCAGAAGGTGATTGACAGCATGCCAGGGTGAATTGCAGAGGTCTTCAAAAAGAAGGGTCAACACTGCAAATATTGACTCTTTGCATAAACTTAATGTAATTGTCAATAAAAACCTCTGACACCTATGAAATGCTGGTAATTTTACTTCAGTATACCATAGCAACATCTGCCAAAAAGGTCTAAAACCACTGAAGCAGCAAACTTTGTGAAAACTAATATTTGTGTCATTCTCATAACTTTTGGCCATGACTGTAGCATGGAGAAATGGCCCCTGTGCACTTTCCCCCAGCATGGGGTGCAACTATGAAGTGCAACAAATCATTAGTTTCTGACAAAAATCAGCTGAAAGAAAATAAAATTTTATGCTAAGCTCAACGGCTGAGCTCTGTCTCAAGCTGATTCTCACTGTCCTGTAACCTGTTAGTCTGTGGAGAGTAAGTAAGATTGGAAAGGAGGAGGAGGTGTGAAAGTGGGAGGTAGAAGGGAGGAGGGGAGTAACATGGATGGTAGAAACACAACAAGGGGATGGATGGGACATTGATGGAAGTGAGAGAAAGAGGACAGCAAGGGAAAGCTGGAGAAAATTAAGAAAAGAGATAGAGGGTCTGTCCTCATTTAGGACAGCAAAGCATAAAAAAGGAGTAACTGCACCTTGAAAAAACCCTGCTGCATTGGAGCGGGAGGTAAATTTAAAATTCGGGGACAGATTTATAGTTGGGATAGGGCATGTTCTAGATCAACTTTGAATTTCAGTGTAAAAATAAAGCTATTAAGTATTTGTGTGCTATATGAAAACACAGCCAGTATTATCTTTACATGCAAAATAATAAACTAATTTGCACCCCTTGCATTGTAACATGGTTTGTCTGGAATCAAATGTACTCCTTTTTTTGCCTTGTGCTCCTTAATGACTCAGGCCCAGAGAATGCAAGAGGGGTTAGGAAACAAAATGAGGAGGGCTAAAGGATGAGGCTGTTGGTGGGTTGTTTTGCTCTCTCCTATCTGTTATTGCAGCTTTCACAACCTCCCGCTGGTTTCTTGTGTGGATCCTGGAATGTTGGGGCCTGTTCAGAAAATGTATAAGTACATAAAATATGGAAAGCAGAGCAATAAGTGAACATCAATTCCTCAAAAGGGCTGTATACTACCATTAATTTAAAGAATGAAAGAAGAGCCCAAAAACAACTTTGACACAGCCTATTTCCAAAATGCACCCACATGCCGCTCACTTGCTCCAAAATTCTACCCCTTGCCATTCTGAATCTCCTACATGCCCCAAAATGCTCCCCATATGCCACTCAGACCTCTTAACATGTCCCTCAGACTTCTTCACATGTCCTTTACATGCCCATCAGACCACCACACATGCCATTAAACCTCCCCATATGCTTATTACATATTCATCAGACCTCCACACATGCCCATCAGAAATCTCCATATGTCCTTTTGACTTCCCCACATGCCCCTTACATGTCCATCAGACTTCTCCACATGACCCTTACATGGCCATCAGGGCCGGGGTTGGAGAATGGTCTACTACTAGGCATACCTCTTCCATAGCTTGGACATTCATACATCACCATACTGCACCAATTGTGCACCGATAAATGCACTGAAATGCAGCTGAAAGCTCCATAAAGGATCAGATCAGATCAGGGGGTAAATGTATGAACCTCAGATTTTTTCAACTCGCCGGAAATCGGCGACTTTGCAGGTAAAATTTAAAGCGGCGATGGCTTGTAAAGACATCGACGCTTTAACTCCGGAGAGTTGAAAAAATTCAGAGGTTCATATATTTACCCACAGATGTTCACTAGCTAAGAGCTGTTGCAAAAATCTACTACTTTTGTCAAGTGGAAATGACCTCTACACAGCAAGGAGCACCCTATTCACCCTTTATATTTTGATAATCTTGCTTCACAAAATGATAGCTCGTTCCTGCACTGTTCCTCTAAAAAAGGCTTTCCAGTGTACCTACCATTTACTAAGCAAGAAATGTCGTTGCTCTGCCCAACTTCTACTCTCGGCATGTGCAAACTCGTGTTCCTCCTCAAACACCATCATCATGTTCTGCAAACCTGTGGTAGAAATCTATGTAGACTTGTGCAATGTCTTGACTGTTTTGCACTTCATAAATGACCTCCATAAAGTAGTTCTACACTCCAAAATACAATATTCAAACAGCAAGCCTATAAAAAGAAAACAGTATCGTTACCTGCTGGTCTTGTAGTTCAACTGGTATTATATTAAAATGAGTGCGAACTATGGAGAGCGAGGGGCTACTAATAACCTTTTTCAGAGGTTAGACTGCAGTATATAACAAAACATTCTGCTGCATATAAAAAACATTCTCACTCTTAGGGGTATATTTACTAAACTGTTGGTTTGAAAAAGTGAAGATGTTGCCTAAAGCAACCAATCAGATTCTATATGTCATTTTGTAGAATGTAATAAATAAATGATATCTAGAATCTGATTGATTGCTATAGGCAACATCTCCACTCTTTCAAAACCGCAGTTTAGTAAATATACCCCTAGGAGTGAGACAGAGGTTGTAGGCGACAGATCTCCTGGATTTCCTACATTGGATGAGAAGGGTGCTCCTTCCTTTATGCAACACGTGGTTCTCATAACACCTGACTCTTACTGACACTGTGGAGACCAGCAGGGTGGACCAGCAACCCTACCTTCCTTGCTCAGCCTGCCTCTGAATATAATCAGAGTTCCATAGTTACATTGTGTTAAAATATAAATATAATACCTGTTCTTCAAAGGCTTCAGCAGTGGGGTGTGTTTATGTCTCAGTATGCTGTAATTTATCGTGTCAATCACCACCAAACCAAAAGGCATATTTTTAATTGGAAAACCACATACCACAGATATTATAACACAGTATATTCTCATAATGGTAATATAATGCTTCCTAGATTGTACAATTATTCTGTTATTAACATTGTCCAATTCCTTACTTGCCTAACAGTTTTGCAGTGCTGTTCTGATGATTGTGGATAATTTAGGAGTTGAAAATAATGAGGTTCGTGCTGTGCAAATCAAAAGAATTTTACAAAGCAATGGTGGAATAAAATTCTCTGAAACCAAGGCAAGAAGTCTAAAGCAATAGAATGGGATGTATTTTAGTCATAGAAGGTAAATTGTCAGTATACTATAAGCAATTTATTCTATTTTGTGTACAGTACATTATCTATCTATCTATCTATCTATCTATCTATCTATCTATCTATCTATCTATCTATCTATCTATCTATCTATCTATCTGTGTAACTACATTTGGATCTGCTTTTAATGCAGCTTTTAGCTATGATTGAGACCAGACCATCTAGGACTGGGGCTCAGGATTTTGGGAGGCCTGTTGCCTATTTTCTTAATGATTTATATCTACTACTTTAAACTGCACCATTCTGAAATCAGGTCTGGTGCTGCATTTAAGGGGGTAATGTTTGTTTATTGTTAATTTGCTACTAACAGTGTGCACACACTGATATTGCAAAATATACTGCAATAACCAAAATTTTTCACCCAAAATTTGCACGAATCACAGATAACACAATATCTGGGCGTTTTTACACCTTTAATTGCTACATCTTAGCATTGTAAAGTGTGCAACTCCTAAGTAACAGGGTGCATAAGTGACATTAAATAAACTGCCTCCTATAACTGATTTCTTTTTGCTTTGGTTATTACAGACATAGGGCTAGATTTACTAAGAATCGAGTTTGGTGATCGCCGGCGGTAAACCGCCACATTTACTATAGGCTTCAATTTAAAATGACTGGCGATGTATGGCGGATTGAAAAAGCTAAACTGCCAGCGGTTTGTATGAAACCGCCATCAAAACCGCCATCGAAAAGACAGGACAGTTTTAATATCTGCTTCAGAATGGCTTCATAACTCCAACATGCTGTTTGAACTATTTTGCCATTCTAAACATAAGAGAATGCACCATTGACATTTAAATTATGTTGGCAATCATTATTTATTTATTAAGGGGCAAAATGAATGAAATATTAAGTTATGAGGGGAAAAAAAATTCATTATATTATGGGGATAAAATTATTTAATTACTATATTATTCGGACAATATGTAGTGACAAACATAAATATTAATATCCACCATTAACAATCAGTTAATAATATTATGTATTCACATTTCCCACTTAATATAATGCTATAATAGTGTCCCTTTAAAAAAATATAATTTTTTATTTCTCATAAGTTAATATCATCATCATCATCACCATTTATTTATATAGCGCCACTGATTTTGCAGCACTGTACAGAGAACTCATTCACTTCAGTCCCTGCCCCATTGGAGCTTACAGTCTAAATTGCGTAACAAACATACACAGACAGAGAGAGACTAGGGTCAATTTTTTTTGATAGCAGCCAATTAACCTACTAGTACGTTTTTGGAGTTTTTTTTTTTTTATTTTGTTCCGTTATCAATAAATAATGATTTTCCAAATAATTAAAATCAATAATGCTTTCTCTTATGTTCTGAATGGCAAAATAGCTCAAACAGCAGCTGTTTCATCAATTTCGCCATTCACAACTACCTCTTTAATTTTTGCCATTTGGATGGTTGTTTTGCGGCGGTTTTGAAAACCCCAGCTTAGTAAATCTGGCTGATTGTATGTTTATCATTATTAAAATCGGGATGGCGGTTTGTAAAGTGGTGGTTTTGAAAAATGACAAATCTGGCCGTTTTAATGGCTGTTTGGGCTTTAGTAAATCCGGCGGTTTCAATACCGCCTGAAAAATAGCCGAAAAGCGGCAGTTTGAGCAAACCGCCCTTTAGTAAATCTAGCGCTAAACCATAATTCTGCTAATGTCATGTTTTTCTGAAAGAAGTGAATAACAAAACCCTGTTACTCAGTAGCGTAAACCTTACTTTCAAAGCCCCATAACAAAATTTGAGGGGGGTCCAGTAATACTGGAACAGACAGTTCTGGAAAGAAGTTCTGGAACTGAAAGCCAAAAGGCTCGACGCATGGTAAGAAAGCAGATCAATGGCCCCTAGAGCAGATGTATCAGCATCACCAAGAACTCCTTACCGCTGGGCTCCATGGCAGTTGCTCTGGGCTGCTCTGGCAGTAGTTCTACCACTGCTCTTACGGTTGTAGTTATTATGCTAGGAAATTAACTAAGGTGATGTGGCTAATATTAATATATTAACCTTATGTTTAGGTCATATACATATGATGGTGTAATGACAGTGCTTTGTGCAGCTTGCAGTACATCTAGCTCAAAGAGCTACTTCTCCACTTGTGCTTATCAGGCATTGTCCCTGTCTCCTAAGCAGGGGCGCACGCAGGGGGGGGTTTCTGGGTCTCCAGAAACCTCTCCCCTCCGCTAAAAAGTGCCTTATTGCTGTATACAATACAGCACCGCCGCGGACGCTTCTTTGACAGCGCCGCGGCTGCTGTATAGTACAGTGCTGCCGAAAAGGAGCTGCCCGCGCATGCGCCTCTCACTTCTTTTTTTTTGGGGGGGGTGGAGGGGAAACCCCCCCTTAAAAATCCTTTGTGCGCCCCTGCTAAGGATATCAAATTAGCTGCTCCAATAGAAGTAAGTCACACAGTCCATTAAGGGGACAGTCTACTACATAAGAATACATTTATTTTTTATATAATTCAAACCGATACAACTTTATTGCTAATTTCTTGCACTAAATAACACAATATTTTATTTTAAGATTGTTTGCATATTATCATCAATAAATTAGATTATCTTTGGATTCAACAAGAAAAAAAGATATAAAGA
>NC_134404.1:298439058-298566558 GCF_038048845.1 Mixophyes fleayi | reverse complement strand
GTACTTATTCAGAATAATAATAATAAAGACAATGACAACACCTCTAATGATGATATAGTTCCTTAATTGGATCTTTCCTCTTCCCCCACAGTGTTTTTTTTTCTTAACAACATACCCAGACAAGCATAAGGTGCTGTGAAACAAGGCACCTACTGTAATTGGCAAGTAAACAACATTTCCCACACTTGTTCCTCTGACAGTTCTCACATCACTTCCTCAGTTACACTTAAAAAAAACAACAACATAAAAACCCAACTTTATTATTTTAAGTATAGAAGAAGTCACCACTGATTTCTGTGACCTGTTTAAAGACACCCAGCCTGTAGGATCAATGTCATAGATCTTCTTGGTGATATTTATTATTGTTATCAATTAAATAAAAAACAGCTGGCATTGATATATATACAACTGGTAACTACCCTTTTATTTGGTGCTTAGTGGTGTCACTTGTATACTATAACTCATTTTGAAAACTTTCAGGATGGAATGCTAAATTATCAGTTAAGATAAAATACACCTAGATAAAAGAATTATCTCTCACAGCCAAATTGTTTGTTTTTGCTAATTGAAACCTGTATATAATTGAACCTATCATTTTACAATGATAGCTGTTGTTTGGCTCTTATATATCACATGGAATAAACTTGACCAGTTCAAATATCCTGTGAATTGCTGGAAAAGGCATAAACGGCTAATTTGAGTATTTATGAATTAGATGTTCAACAAAGAAAAGCGCTTAAATGATAATTTCACCTACTGTATGCAGGATTAACGTAATGGGGTTTCTGGGCTGTAGCCCAGGGGCCTCAGGCAGCTGGGGTGCCCTAGCAAAGATTTTTTACTTAATAATGCTGGCGATGGGTTTTGTGACAGCCCGCCCCCGACTGTCACTGCTATTGCCTCCCATTCATTCTTGTTAGGCAGGTGCAGCTAACAGCAAATCTGATGCTGTTAGCTGCCCTGCTGTCAGTGCGGGTGCGGTGCACAGTGCACTGCTTAGTGAAGAGTTCTCATTAGACTATGACTCATGGGGGTATATTTGCTAAACTGTGGGTTGGAAAAATGTGGAGATGTTGCCTATAGCAACTAATCAGATTCTAGCTGTCAATTTGTAGAATGTACTAAACAAATGATAACTAAAATCTGATGGGTTGCTTTAGCCAACTTCTCCGCTTTTTCAAACCCGCAGTTTAGTTAATATACTCCATAGTCTCACGAGACCTCCTCACGAAGCAGAAGAAAAAAAAGGTGCTGCCCAGAGCCTGTAGGCTGCAGCACAGTGGCGAGGGCCAGATGTTTTTCTATATATCGAGGGGGAAGGAGGAGCAGAGGTGATACATTGAGGCTGAGGGGGGAGATCATGACTGGGGGGGGTGAATTGGCTGAAGGGGGCCAAGGGCCGTTACAAATTACTGGGGACCTCACAGTACTCTTAACCCAGGTGCCTACATTGTCCTAATCCGGCCCTGACTGTATTTTGTACAGGAACATAACAATTTTGCATATAGGTAAGCTGCATGCTATTTCATAAATGACTGTAACATTTAAAGTAACACATACTTTTAAAGAATCTTGATAGATCTAAAAGAGAAATGATCCCCTGAGTCCATCCGTTTCCATCTCTAGTTCTTATCAAGTATAGATCTATCAAGAGTTTTTAATAAAGATAAATACACATACATATTCAGAGGATCTTCTGACCATACATTCCTTAATAGGATGGTACATAGTTCTTAGCCTAACTTATAAATAGCTTTCTGCTCGAGATGAGTGTGATGAAATTTCACACAAATCTTCGACTTCCACTGTTCTGGTTCTCCACCATTCTGTAAAATGACCATTCAGCAGTGTATTTGTAAATTTCCATTTATTAGCATTTATAAGCTATAATTAGAGCTGGGACAATAGCAGTCAAATAATTCTGCTCTGTGGTGTGATTGGGGCAGCAGAAGGGATACATCTAACACAGCAAAACATTGCAAGAGTACAATACAGCAGCTCAAATTCATACAATTAAAACTTATTACTGGTTAATCATTTTTGTCCACTGGCAACCACATACCTATTGATCACTGAGAGCAATGCTCTGTCCAACTGAATTTAATCATTTTCTTTCACGGTGTCTGTGTTCAGTCACACTTGATGGTCATCACTCAGATGTGCAGAGTTCTTCAACAATTCATACAATTTAGTTTGATTTGGTGTACAAGAATTGATCTTACTACTGTTTTTTTTTTTCATTTTTATTGGCCAATCCCATTCGTCGAAACGGGTTTAAAACTTTGTTCTAATCTATGCTATGCATTACATTTGTAATATGGAGAAACATAGTCACTGGATTATATTGACAAAGTTTTATGTTCACAAATATTGTAGCAGCTTCCACTCATATTACTAGAGACGAATATGCTAAGAAATAATGTTCCTCTAATTGAATTATCGCAAATATTAATACCTAATGCTCAAAGGATTTCAGTATGAAATATGTTGGGAATAAAGACAGATGTAAAAAACACATAGGGCTAGATTTACTAAGCTGCGGGTTTTAAAAAGTGGGGATGTTGCCTATAGCAACCAATCAGATTCTAGCTTTCATTTATTTAGTACCTTCTACAAAATGACAGCTAGAATCTGATTGGTTGCTATAGGCAACATCCCCACTTTTTCAAACCCGCAGCTTAGTAAATCTAGCCCATAAAGTCATATGGACTCCAGAGTGAAAAAGTGAAAAATGCATTCATTTGGACAAATTCTTCAAAATATGTAAAATAAATGTTGTTACAGTAGGTCCCATTTGTTTTGGCACACTAATCTGTTGAGCACAGAAACAACATAACAAGTTAATAAAATAAGAACAATAAAGAAGGCATAGCGTAGTGACTAATGTTTATTGCTATTCTACCATCGCACAAGCAAGATGTACAAGCATGCTTCTATTTACCACAGGTCGATAATACATGAGATATGTATTTACTCATTTGGGCAGCGATATACATTTTTCGATGCTTTATACTGCCCAAACTTACTTATTTGGGAAGTGTAAGATATGGATACATTAAGACTTGTTGTGCAAACATTTTTTTATCTAATGCATTTCCCTAAAACAATGTCCAGTGAATGTAGGTTAACTAGAAACAGTAATGTCATTTGAAAGAAATGAAAATCAAAATATCATCATACATAAATCTATTTCAAGTAGTCATACCACCAGTCAAACGGGTGGTTTGACTGCTAGCAATAGATTAATGTATGTATAAAATTACATAGAGCATAGAGATTTGATCTGTCTTGACAATGGTCTAAGCGTATTTTTGGTAAAGCAGATGTGATACTGACAGTGTGTACACAGATCGAAATAATTTGTATTGGATTGAGTGAAGGAAATGTGGTTAATGATTCATGCCTTTGATAGGTGCCTTAGAAAGGAAGCTGCCTTAGGAGCAGACATTGATCCATTTTATTTCATCAGGTTTATTGCTATTATCATGACTATACAAATTTCTTCAGATATTATAAATATTTCTCCAGCTTCTGCCTAGAGCCTTTGCATCACCTTTGAAAATATCGAACCTCTCCCTCTCATCTGCCATTTTGTCCTCATGTTACAAGCATGCATTAATTACTCCAATTTTTAAGAAACCATCACTTAATCAATGTCTACCCCACTGCATCTAAATTCCCCCCTTGCAATGAAACATCTAGACATATTGGTCTACACTGCCTCATCAAAATCTCATATAATTTGTTTTCTGCACAGTCTACTCTAGCGAAACCACTCTATTCCAAAAATCTTCTCGCTTCCAAAGTTAAAGGTTCTTATTCCTATATAATACTCCTGGACCTCTACACTGCCTTTGATATGAATGATCACCAACGTCTCATATAAATTCTGATATTTTTTGATCAGATAACTCATTTTGGTTTTCATCCTATTTCTTTAATACCAAACACTACTTTCAAATGATTACTTCTCCACTTTTGATTTTAGTTGGAGTGCCCTAGGGATGACATGGGACCCATCATTTTATCAATTTACTAATATTGCTGAAAGGTGGAATTTAGCACTAAAGTACTGTATGCCCGCAAATCAAACATTTGCTCTGATTGTTTAACTTATACCAGACAGATAAAAGGTTTACAAACAAAAATACACCTTTGAGCAATGTTAGTTAATAATTTACTGTCTTTCTGAGGTCTCCTCCATTGCGTCCTCCCTCTATCATAAACTTGAACTCTGTAATACCGAACTACTGATATTCTCACATTCTGCTAACATTCCTAAATCTGACATCTGTATTTCTGCTATCAGTGTTTTACTGCACTGCAAGCAATTTAACTGTAAGTAACTTTTAATTATGATTTGTGTTTCTCTTTTCTTACTTTCAATCACTGTTAAAATCCTGTCACTTTCCATTTAGAAATATTTCTTGCATTTGTACATATCTTACTAAAGAAACTCCTAAAATACTACTTTATTCCCTCATTCCTGCCTGGATTACTACAAACCTTTTAAATTGGCCAACCCATGTTTAAGATAGCTCTACTTTAATCCATTTTGAATTTGACTGCTAGACTAATTTTCCATAATTATCACTTCACCAATGCTTCAGCCATCTAATTGCCATTGTAAACTTGCCATGTGGCTGGTCAGCTATGTATTCCTTAGGAATTGACAATCTCACATCTCTATAGATTATGGATAGCACAGTTCTTAGCATTGCAGCATAACAGTGCAATGGCCATAGTTTTGCTTCCAACCAGTGCTGCTATCAGTGTGTAGTTTTTATGCTCTCTCCATGTTAATGTGGGTTTCCTCTGTATGCTCCAGTTCATATCCATGGTCCAAACAATACTGGTAGGTTAATTGGCGCTGTGACAAGCATGCTCAGAATGTCTACTTAACTTATGTTTTGGAACTCTCCCACTTGCTGACCCATACCTGTGCTTCTCCTTTTCATGCTATCCACCAGGAATTCATTACTACCAATGATCTGTAGTATACTATACCATCTGAACTCTCTCTTGTTCCCTATTATAGAAGGCTGGGATCCACCTAATTAACAATCCAAAAGCTTTTAATATTATTATCTTTCATTTATAAGGCGCCACAAAGGGTCTTCAGCGCCATACATGACATATACAGAGTACATTGACCCATGACACAACATGATACATAAAAAACAAAATATGAAGAACAAAAATATAAAAATATATACACACACATACCGGTAACATGGTAATGCAAATCAAATTATTTTTGGAACAATGAGTGAAAGAGATGATAGAAATCAGTGAGAAGTAGACTGAAGCTTAAGAAAACAGGGCTAGGGAAGCAGGCCAAGAGGTAAAGAGGGTGATGGAATAGTAGAAGGAGCACACAAGGAAAGAGGGCCCTATCCCTGAGAGTTTACATCCTAAAGAAAATGGGGAGACACAAATGTGGTGGTACTAACTGGGGGAGAGAGCCGGGACAAGGTGGTTAGGAAGAGGATTGATAGACTTGAATAAAGAAATGAGTCTTAAGGGCACGCTTGAAGCCCTTGAGAGTAGATGCTAATCTGTGAGGTTTGAAAGAGAGGGAGGAATCTAGGATGACCCCAAGGCATCGGACTTGAGGGACAGAAATGAGGTTAGTGTTATTAACAGAAATAGACAGGGGGGGAGGTAGGAGAATCCTGGAAGGGGGGAAGACGATAAGTTCAGTCTTGGAAATATTGAGTTTAAGGAAGCATTGGGATATCCAAGATGAGATGGCTGAGAGACAGCAGGAGACACGAGAAAGAATGGAAGGAGACAGGTCAGGAGATGAAAGATAAATTTGGGTATCATCAGCATAGAGGTGGTACTGGAGGCCAAAGGAGCAGATGAGGACACCAAGGGAGGAGGTGTAGAGGGAGAAAAGCAGGGGGCCAAGAATGGAACCTTAGGGAACGCCAACAGGTAAGGGAAGAGGAGGGGATGTAGAGTCATGTGTAAAGACTGAGAAGGAGCGGTTGGTGAGTTAAGAGGAAAACCAGGAGAGAACAGTGTTACAGAGGCCTATAGATTTGAGAGTTTGCAAAAGGTGAAAACCGGATTGGAGCGGGTCAAGGAGTGAGTGAGAAGAGAGAAAGGAGGTTAGACGGTTGTAGACAACCTGTTCAAGGAGTTTGGAGGCAAAAGGAAGAAGCGAAATAAGGCGGTAATTAGTGAGAGAGGTGGGATCAAGGGATGGTTTCTTGAGTATAGGGGAAACAAGAGCATGTTTAAAAGGGGAGGGGAAGATTCCAGAGGAGAGGGATAGGTTGAGGAGGTGGGCAATGTGGAAGCAGGCCTCAAGAGAGAGGGAGCAGAGGTGATTGGGTGCTGTGGGCAAGTGGAAGGGAGTGAGGAAGAGAGAAGGACATGGACTTCTGCAGATACCGGAGTGAAGAAAGAGAAGGAGGGTGAGCTAGCAAGTGGAGAGGAAAGAAAAGAGATAGCAACTGCAGAGGATACTTCAATACCTGATTGTCTGAGAGTATGTGAGTAACTTCTTATCCATAGATTATTGCAAGATTCCTCTGGTACTGCACTATTCTGCGCTCCTTTTTTCAGATGGATGTAGCGCGATTTACTTGAGGAACTTGATTTATCTGGTCGAATAAATTGGAATAAATTCTGCAGTGTTATTGAATACACACTGTCAGTACTAGAAATTTTAGTTCTAAAAAAGATAGATAATCATCTGGTATCAACTACAAATATTGATAGACGCATCTGTAAATTGAATAATCTTCCACCCAAATCAATAAATAATGGAAAGTATTCAGCCTTTACCATTTTAATGAGGTCTAAATGGTATATGTTAAGAATCTATATTTAAATTCCAACATTAAAGTATATATATTGTAAAAAAAACAGTTTAGTACTAATTAGAGTGATTTTGAAATACATGTCAGCGGTAAATACCAAATTCAACCAAGATAAAAAGTAATTCAAACCAAAGTGTAAAATAATTCATTTAAAATACTTGATTAATTTTATTTTAGTCCTTAATACATTGAATCCAGATCAGCTCAGTCTCTGGATATAGTATAAAAAGGAAGGTAAAACATGGAAAAATGTAATTCACTATGACATTTAAAATAAACACAACATAAGAGATCCTACATGAGTCAAATACATTTGATCAAAATAATAAACTGTAGGCAAAGTTATTAGTTTGATAGCTCTATGTATTGAAATTATTATATTTGAAATAAATATATATATATATATAAATATATATATATATATATATATATATATATATATATATATATATATATATATATATATATATATATGTATATACAGTGCTTTTTTTCCCATTGAACGCTGGGAACGGCGTTTCGGCACCTTTTTTTTTTAACTTTTTTTTTTTTACTTTTTTTTTTCTCTGTGGTGCTGCTACAGTGCAGCACCGCATCTGTGTGTGTCCTGCTTCCGTCGGCCGAAAGCAGGGCAGCGGGAGGAGCAGCGATCGAATTAAGAAGAGTGCAAAGAAGGTAAGTAATACTGACTACAGAAAGCGGGAAGGGGCAAAAGTAGAAGAGGGCTATAGAAAAACAAAGGGCGAGCAGAAAGAAGGCTACAGAATAGAGGGGGAGCAGAAAGAAGGCTACAGAATAGAGGGGGAGCAGAAAGAAGGCTACAGAATAGAGGGGGAGCAGAAAGAAGGCTACAGAATAGAGGGGGAGCAGAAAGAAGGCTACAGAATAAAAGGGGAGCAGAAAGAAGGCTACAGAATAAAGGGGGAGCAGAAAGAAGGCTACAGAATAGAGGGGGAGCAGAAAGAGGGCTACAAAATAAAGGGGGAGCAGAAAGAGGGCTACAGAATAGAGGGGGAGCAGAAAGAAGGCTACAGAATAGAGGGGGAGCAGAAAGAGGGCTGCAGAATAAAGAAGGGGAGCAAAAAGAGGGCTACAGAAAAAGGAGGGAGGTGGAAAGAGAGGGCCACAAAAAAACCAGGGTGCAGAATAGGGGTGAGAATAGCTAGCGGCCATATGTGAGAAAAGTTGGTAGGCAGCCGCAGCAGGGGACATGTCAGTGTGTAACAGGTGAGTGATGTCCAGTTGTTATGTTTGTTTTATTAAATTAACATATGGGGCCTCCCCTCTAGATATCCTGCGTTTACTCCATCAGTCATCTGGACTGCAGCCTTGCCAGCCAACCAGGAGGAGGTAGGAGTTATTATTTTTATTTTACAATTGTCAAGTGTGTGAGGGGCAAGGAAGGGAGTAAATTTATGTGTATATATATATATATATATATATATATATATATATAATTATTTTTTTTTTTTCATAAAAGATTAATAAGACGTGAGTTCCGGCACCTTTTTTTTTTTACAAAAAAAGCACTGTGTATATATATATATATATATGTCCAAAATTCAGTGAGTGACAAACAATAAATCTATTCACGGAGATAGATCGATAACTAGGTTACTATAAGTTATATCCTTAACTGATATTAATAAGTTGATAACTAGGGTCAAATGCCTGTATCAATGAAGCGCCTGTCACTGGGTGAGTTGATCACACCATTTGCATTTGTTAAACAAAGATGATCAGGTATGACTAACAAAAAAGATGGATAGGATATGGCTGGATCAGGCACATACCTTGGGATTGGGGGGAGGGGAGTACCTGCAGCTTTCCCCATGAAACATGCTGCATCTGTAAACATGAATAATATATCTTTTACAGATATTCAAATGATATACAGATATACAGATGATTTTACAAATGTTCCATTGAACTAAACTATCAGGAAGCTGGAAACTAACAAGTGCCACCATTCATTCACTTCTGGAAGTAAATGGAATCCAGTCCTATTTTTCTTCTCTTCCTTAGTGGCCACCTATTAGCCATGCAAAGAAGTAATCAGGTGCAAGCTCCTCCTCCAAGCTCCACCAACCTGTGAAGTCAACCTGGTCCATTATAGTGAGTTCTACTCTCATTTATCAAAGCTATTGCACAATTGCTCACTTCTTTTATCCAGATGGATGTAGGAAGGGTTTCCAGAAAAACATGATTTATCTGAGGTGGAAATGAATACTGGGGTTTATCCTTACAATATTCTGTTATTTGACAAACCTGTCAAAGTTACAGAATGTTCTGGGTAAAAGTGTTTTTTCTTGTGGATAAAACAAGGTTCAGGTTGCAAAGGGTTGTGCGCCTTTAGTCTTGTGTATGTTACTACGGCCCAGATATTAAGCATTAAAAATTCAATCTATGCAATGTATGTTTCATTTGCTCGTTGCTCTTTTAAACCTTAGCTGCATTAATGCTAGAATAATACATTGTATCCAAATCACAAGCACTTTCATTGATGTCAATAAAAGCACCATTACACGATTACAACTTAATGAATTGCCCTCAGGGTTAAAATACATTGTCATATATGTATAAGCAGGCTATATTATAATTCTACAGAAATGTAAAGGAACGCTAGACATAGTATAGGAATCATGTCCTGTCATCTTAAAACATTTACATGAATGTTCTTAGGTAGTATTGGTTAGCTCAATGGGTCATTAAGTGCAAAGTGAAATATACATTTTCCTATTAACTATGCAATTATGTTTAAAATCATAATGCCATTCTATACAAAATGTCACTGCAAATGTCCTCAGGGGATGAATATAGAGATCACAGCCTCTGATTGCAAAAAGAATGAATATACTGTTCAGCTATAATTTCAAAGTAGTGCAATTACAATACCTGAGCTCTGTCAATTGGTTTCCTTCTGAAAACCTAAACTAAGAGTAGGGTGTGAATCAGTCCCAAACTAATTCTTCAGATCAGTTTTGTAGATCTGAAAGAAATTTGTAATTTGTAGGAAATGGCCTAAATGTATTTGATCTCGTAGAAAGCATATTGCTACTCAGATAACAACAAGCGAATATTCATATTATGGCTGAATGCAACATCTGTTTTTGTTTAACTATATTCAGAAGCAGAGAAATGCAAATGAAGCTATGTCATTTGGCAGAGCAGAGATTAGTTGATCCACAATTTAGTTTAAATGGCTCAACAAATCAAGAGGCTGCTGCGGATGTTACACTGACTCTTGGGTTGACCAGTCCTTTGCAAAATTACACATTTACCTAAAACTCTTAACGGATAAATAAAAAGGAAAGGTGCTGGCAACCATCCAAAGAAACTAATGTGATTCAGAAGTGCATTCCGTTTTGCAGAAGTTATTTAGCTAATAATTAAATTTTTTTTGCTTTTTTTGAGTTTTTCTACATTAGGAAAACTGCCTGGTGTTTGAAGAACATGATACAAGAACACAAAAGGTCTACTAATTGGAATGATGTTACTAGATTGATTGACGATTTTGTTAGAATTCATGCAGGTAATATTCATTTAATCTCATTCATGGGTCTTAAGTAGAGATGTGTGAACTTTTTAAAACTGTTGTGCTGAATAATTGCCTCATTCCGCATTTGGGCATGAAACTTTGCACGTTTCGGAATGTGGCCGGTAGCACAACAGAATGAAATTGTCGTCCAAGCTCTAATCACAGCTAATTTATTCCGCTAAATGCAAATATACAAATACAGTGTGAAGTGACCATTATGCGAAATAGTGAAACAAAAGTGGAATTCAAAGGATGTAATGTATTACCGGAACTTTGCACCTCTGCTAAATGGCTTATTCTGCTGTAAAATATTATTTGTGCAAAATGTTGTCCCTACTTTGCTCATTTATAGTCAGTCTACAGTTTTTTAGTCGAGATTATCAAATCATGCAGAGGGAAATTAAATGGATTTCACCAAAAAATGCATTAGTACCTCTGTTTAAATAAAATAAAGGAATTATCTGTTTTCATAGTAATGTGTTTTAAAGTATTTCTTAATATGCTGAGTTTCTTTTTATAATTCTGTATGTACTACATTGAGAGGTGGGTATCTAATGTACATGTGTGGTGGGTGACATGCTGTACCACTTAATAAAGAAGAGCTCTGTACATAATGGCCCAAATATTTTGAGAAAGTGGTTGTTAGTTGGGGCTGTTTGTTAAATGAAAGTGGCTTTGGAAAATATTATACAAGTTGTTTCATGTTCTAAGTGGGACCAAAAGCAGCAGCATCACATCGTGGTGGTAGGTGCCGCCATGCTACCGGCGTGAGTGGCCCAAATGAATGGGTGAGAGTGGCCCAGAATGCAAAAAGTGTGTTTATCACTTTAGAGAGTGTTAGGCTGCCCTCCAACATCTCCCCCTTCAAATTCACTGGCAGTGTTGTGCACTCCACTGTTAGGTGCACTTGGCTCTCTTTTCATGAACAAAGTAGTGTGAAACAGCATATACCTCCTGACGGTCGTTGCAAAATCAGGATAGTTTTAAGCCAGTCTCTCTTCATCCTGTTCTTAATTGTTTCACTACCGCCCGTTGATGATGTCTTAAGCTCAGTTGTTGCTTGTCTAGATCCTGGATTTTTGTGACTCCATTTGGAAAAGGATAGGTAATAATTTCTTCAGAAAAGGCAGAGCAGCTTGTTACCACTCAAAGTACCCCACCCCTCAACCAGCCGCGACACTACATCTATCTTTTGTTGGGATACTGAAACAGACTCAAACCTAATATTGCTTGAGTGATTACACTGGATGGACTGTAGGTGGAGCTGTGTCTAAATGTGTAAATGTGTTATTGTGCTGTCATTCAGTGTTATAGCAATGTACTCTGTTGTACAAAGAATGTTCTAGTTAGTGATGGGAAATCTAGTTCATTTTGGAGATTAGTTCTGATGTAGTTCAGTCAAAAGATTAGTTCAAAAGATTAGTTCTTTTGGCTCATTTGGCTCAGTTAGTTCATTTGGCTCATTTGACTCAGTTAGTTCATTTAGCTCAGTTAGATCACTGGCTCTGGAACCCTTCTGAGAGAAGTGATTGGAGACATTGATCTAGTCTATTACACATAATGTAGGCATATCTACTACTACCTCATTAGATGAGTTATAGTCCTGTTAAAATGATCAGATACGTTTAATATGTCTGATCATTTTTAATATTTTAAAAAGGGCAATCACTTAACTAGTTGTGACATGTTGATCTCTGCAAAGTTAATTACATTTTCATTATTATTTTTTACTTCCATAATATGCAAATGAAAAAGACCCAAATTCAGAGTATTATAAAGTGTCACTTTTTTGCTTTTAAAATACAGTGATTAGATAAAAAAAAAAAACTTACTTGTGACCTAATACATGCCAGCTCTCCCAGACCTCCTCGGAATCCCATGAGACCTGTCAATTCTCCAGCATCTGCCATCTTCACTAGTGAACTGGGCATATTAGAGCAGGCACGACGCGATTTTTGCGAAATCATGCCATTTTAACCCCGCCCCCTGTGGCGTAATGCTTGTATTGGGTCTTTTTATAGCTGTAAAAAGACACAAAACAGGCATCACATCACTGGAGGCAGGGCCAAAATGGCGTGATTAATGAAGCCCCGCCCCCTCCGTCGATACCCTGCTCCAGGACGTGATCAACAAAAAGTTGGCAACTTCTGTCATTTATCTAGCAGAGTCTATAAAATGGCAGACACTGGTTGCTATGGGCAATGTTTCCACTTTATCTCTCTTGAAGGTTTAATACATCTCCCCTGTACATATGGTAGAGTAAACATAACTACAGTATATAGCATGCAGCACTCAGCAGTGCACTATGTCTTGAGCTGATAGGGAAGGGAATGTATCCTGTGACTTGTGAGCTAAATGATCTAAATGATTCAAAAGAGCCAGAAGAGCCAGAAGACTCCAAAGAGCAGGAGAGTCAAAAGAGCCAGAAGAGTCATAAGAGCTAGAAGAGTCATAAGAGGCAGAAGAACTAGATGAACTATTGAACTCCTTAGCCAGGAGAATGACTCATGACTCATAGTTCAGTGATCAGCTCCACAGAGTCTCACACAATGTCTGAGCACAGCAGTGCCACTGTTGGTAATTTAGAGGTACTGACTAATGAGTATTACATGAGAGAGCAGAATAGCAGTGCTGCTGTATTAGCACCTATAAACCCAGTAGCATATTTAGCACAGAAAGGAAGTGTATGGAGAGGGGAGTTCAGGACCCAGTACCAAAGCCAGAATTAAGACTATAAGGCCAGTGATTTTTTCACAAAAAGGTGCGTAGCATTAACACACAGACACTCACACTCACACATAGGCTTTAGCTAGTCAGATGTTTTTTTTTAATTAGCTTTCTATTTCATGGACTGTGTTGTGCTTTATACTTTCCTTTTACAGTTAGGAACTAAAGAGCCATTGTGAATGAGACAGTGAGTAAGGCTGCTGGAGCTGCTCTGCTTTATCTCTAACTCCTCCCACTTATTTTAGTTCCTGGTGAACTAATCTTTGCCAGAGCTCTGAACTAAATTAGTTAGTTCACTTTGAAGGTTAGTTCATTTTGAACTTATCATTTATGAACTACCCATCACTAGTTATAGTTTTGTTCTCATGTTGTTTTTTACATACAAGATGTGTTATGTCTGTATGCCGAGATAACTACAGTTTAATATAAAAGTTATTCCACAAAGAACTTCCCAGTGTGTGCTTATTGATCAATAAAAGAAGAGTGATCTGCAACAGTTTATGGGGCAAGACACAAGCACCAGAAGCCCAGACACAAGCACCAGTAATCCAGTCACAAGGACCAGTAATCCAGTCACAAGGACCTAGGCAGAAGAAACATCCCTGAGAGAATCTGAACAGAAAATGTGAGTAACCCACTATTATATCTCAGAGGGAATAAAGATATACAAAAGGTAAGAAAATGGCAAGCAGCACATATTTTAGACTGACAGTAACCAAGCTGTCTTATAATAACAATCAATTGTGGAAATTCAAATTTTAAATGATGCTGTCTACCCATGATTTGTGGGAATATATAATCACATACAGACCAGAGATTAATAATAAAGAATGGGACGAGAAAAACAAAGTAGGCATGTGCTACCATAAACTTAGTAATTGAAGCTGATCAGCTAATTCCTACAACATGGGAATACAGCTAAGGGTATGTGGGATGCACTACAGAAACTACATGAAGGATCCAGTTTAAATAACAAATGAGACTTAGCAAAGGAAAGAATATTCAGGTGCATATAAATGGACTGCTAGGAATTGTAGGAAGACTTAGATCCATAGGAGGATATAAGATGCAGCCACATAGTAAGCATACTCTTGTGCAGTTTACCTGACACAATCAGTGCACTGATAAATGCTCTGGAAACAAGGCCTGACGGAGAACTGACTCTAGATTTTGTGAAAAACAGACTCATAGATGAATATCAGCGCAGAAAAGAAATTACACAAAATAAGATGGAGAATGACACAGAAAAAGCAGACATTTCTTAATTCAACTTGATACGAATCGTATAGAAGCAATCTATCTCACAAATGGAACCAATATCACTGCAGAAGGTCTGCTCATATGCTTCAGTACAAACAACAGTAATTTACCAATAACAATTAAAGATGTTTTATATGTTCCCAGATAAGAAGGTGGGCTACTATCTCTAAGGTGCATTATGGCTAAAGGACTTATAAACAAATTCCAAGACACCATGTGCATTATCCAGTCATGGAAGAAAGTTATTAGCCACAGCCAAAGAGGAAGAACACCTACATCGTGACACTGAAACACAACAGGTGAGATTAAGCACACACAGACACATTGACTGTATTCAAGTGTGGCACAGAAGACTCAGACACAGACACCCTGACAGTGTCGGACTGGGGCATGAAGGGCCCACCGGGGGACTGCAACCCTAGGGGCCCACCAGAGGGGGTGTGGCCAGCCATCATAGAGGCGAGACCAGACACTGGAGGGGGAGTGGTCAGCCCACAAAGGACAGCTAGCAGCACATTGTAGTATATAAAGAATGCAGTGTATATAATAATGTGTACTCTAATAATACAAAACTTACTGTGTCCACCACTAGTGATAGAATTACAAGTACAGATGTGCTTTTGCAAGCAGGGTCGCCAAGAGGAATTTTGAATTTTAGGCCCCAGTACAGCAATTACCTGGAGCCCCCTTCATAGTTGACCATAGCAGACATGACAATAGTCATCTTGTTTCCTGGTTAGCATACAAACAAACAAATAATAATAGCAACAACAATTAATAATAAGTGTATACTTAGACAAGGCTCCTGTATGAGTAGAAGGATACACATTACCCTAGGGCCTAGGTTATTGATTAGGTTGCAGGTGGACACAATATATATTATATTTCAAGTGCTGGGCTTGCGCTTCTCCAAGTTGGGGAAAAGGGTCATTGGGTGCTACCACAGACCCCTAGGGGTTGTCTACAGACCCCTCAAGAGTGTAAAAGATAAATCATTTTGAGGAGAGGGCTCAAAGGGGAAGGGATTAGAAGGGGGATAGGGAAATGCAGTACTAGTAGTACGTAACCAACTACCTGTGTGATTTTTGGGGTTATTTTCTTTTTACCATATGTCCACTAGGTAAGTGTGGTGGTGAGATTATTTGAAAATCAGCACCCAATTTTGTGTCAAAGAAATAGTATCTATATGCAAAAATGTCTGTTTATGCAAACTGGGATGATATACAGTTAATAAACATACTATATCAAGCACAAATCACAGTAGTAGCAATTCAATGCAACTGGTTGCTAGGAAAGATGATAGAATATTGATTATAGACAAGTTAAAACATGGATTAAATTATCAATTTATAAACAAAATTAAAGGATTCTCTTAAAAATAAATTCCAGCAGTGTTGCATTTCTTATGATTAACTGAGTGTCTACAAATGCATGAACGTTTATAATTGTTCCAATATCCAAATCCAACCAATCCTGAAATTAAAGTAATGTCCAATGTAAACGCTGTCAACAGTGGCTGAATCCCAGGAAGATATATGTACAGTATATGTATATTTATTAAGTTCAGTTACTTACTGTGCCCACGTTTCCTGCTCCCCATAGCTCTGTTCCTACTGGTATCTGCATGCTCTCAGTGTACACCTCCCAGCCAGTAACGTGGATCATGCAGCAGAGCCGAGTTGCAGGAAGTGATGATTCCTTTACTTCCTGTATTGCGGTCCCGGAGCCAGGCGCTGCTTCTACGTGTTCAACATGTGCAACATGTGCACTGTTGTCTGTTGCATTCCTTGGGACTTGGATCTGGCGCCCTTGTTACGGCTCTGAGGACTCGCGGATTAAACACTATGGGCCCGGGTGGGCTCCGCCCACATATGAAAGGGGGTGTGGTCCTAAACAAGCAGGGCCTACCGGTAATTTTACCGGTGTAGGCGGGCCAGTCCGACGCTGCACCCTGATATCATTAAAGAAATGCAAAAAAAAGACCTAGCAAGGGATCTCACAGTATCAGACTGTTCAACAACCATGAGGTGTAAATGCTGTATAAAAGCAAAAGCCACATAATAACAATCCCAAAACAAAGTGAGAGCAGAGCATTGAGATTACTTGATCTCATACACAGCATGTGTGTGGCCCAATGAAAATGTGCGCACCAGGACGTAACAGATATATAGTGACTTTCACTGATTACTTCTCTGGATACATAGTCACTTACCTGATACAAAGCAAAGATGAAGTACTGGACAAGTTACAGTTATGTAACATAGCTAGAAAGAAATTTCAAAGAAATCCATTTAATTTCATAATGACAATGGAGGTGAATTCAAGGGACACAAAATAGAACACTTTTTACGACAACTCGGAACAGACACCACAAGACAATACCTTATACACCAGAACAAAATGGGGTAGCCAAAAGGAAAAACAGAACCCTGACTGAAATGATCAGATGCTTGTTAACAGATGCAGGACTATCTGAAAAATATTGGGGTGAAGCCACAATGACAGCCACTTATTTATAGAACAGATTATTATTTAGAGCAGTGGAGAAAATTCTGTGTGATCTATCACATGGCAAGAAACCTAGTATAAAACATATTAGAGTTTTCGGATGTAAAGCATTTGTCTACATTCCCGCAGAAAGACTAAGTAAACTACAAAACCGAGTAGCTGTACGGATTCTTGTTGAGTACAGAGAATGTTCCAAGGGATACAGAATCTTAAATCTAAGAAGAGAAATAGTAACTATAAGACACAATGTGATATTTGTTGAGGAACTGAGAAATGAAGTGATGAACACAGCAGATCTGAATAAAGAAGAAAACACTAACTCCAAAGACACAAGCAATACAGCCACTGAACAAGAGATTGAAATCAGCTGATAACCAGATACCAAAGGTGAACAGAGACAAGAGCATGGCAGATGAAGTAAGGCACTCGACCAGAGAAAACAAAGATAAAGCACCTGTGTGCCTCTCATATAGAGCTAATGCAATCAAAATACGTGAACCCACAAACAGGGAAGGAAAATATGACCTATCAGAAATAGAAGCTGACAGGTGGATGTGGAATCTGCCATTGGGAGGAGTGGAGCAGGCTGGACCCGGACAGAGTGGAATCTCTTGGAGAAAAATAGTGGCACGTGGGGTGTAAAAAAGCAGAGGCACCAGTGCATTGATCTGGAGGAGATGCACAGTTCTGCAATGTGGAGGGAAACCACTTTACAAAAATGATGAAATATAGACTGGTGGTGGTGGAAGCCGGAGGTGTCGGAAAAAGTACCTTAACGATACAACTCATGCAAAATCATTTTGTAAAGGAATATGATCCTAAAATAAAGGACATAAGTACGGATATTTTCAACAAGTCTTCAACTGGAGAAAGACACCTTGGACTATCTAGAAAGATGAGTCTAGTGGATTAAGCCTCATCTGTTGAGAAGGGGTGTCGAGATCAAACTCAAACTTAATGTTGCTTAAGTGATTACATTGGGGGGACTGCAGGTGGAGCTATTCCTAAACTTGTTATTGTGTTGTCACTCTGTATGGTAGTAGTGTACTCTGTTGTACAAAGAATATTGTACAGAAAAAAAAAAATCTAGTTTTGATCTCATGTTAGTTTTTACATGCAAGATGCTTTATGTCTGTATGCTGAGATAACTACACCATTTAATATAAAAGTTATTCCACAAAGGGATTGTCAGTGTGTGCCTATTGACAGAATAAAAAAAGCATAATCTGCAGCATCTTTTTCATTTCCATGTGATTACAGCTTGTTGAGAAAGACGATATCATTCATTGGAACAGTTTATATGTGACACTGGATTGTTAAAACTGTTTGTTTCTGGATTTAATTTATCTCAGCTGAAGATGATTATCCACTGTATGTTTTAGATAATATTTTGATAATATTTTGATATTTTTAGTAATGTTGAAATATACTTTGTGAACTGACTTTTCAACCAATGTTTTTAGATCTACTGAATCTCATTTTAATAAGATGTGCAATTGATTGAGCCCTAATAAAAACATTCCGAGTGGTGAATTGTGGTTTAAAAGGGAGTTCTGGATGGTGAGGCTCAAAATGCTGCTGTTGTAGGCAGAGAAATGTGTCATAGGGTTTAATGCTATATGAAGGACACTGTGACGATTATGTACTATTGTTATTTTCCCTTAATATTCAGGTAGGACAATGTATATTGTATGTAATGTAATCTCAATGTGTGCTTTGCTAAATGACATGAGTATAAACCTATGCAAGTGTCAAGAATTTTTTGAAACTAGTCAGGCCCGGGATAGATAAACATCTTGGAGGAGTTTGAAGCCCCAAAGTTGTAAATCATCTAGGCAAACAGGATGAGCAGAGGTGAGAACTCAGTCCCTGTGAACATTCTAGATCTCAGGACATCCATAACTCACTTCGGAAAGCTCTGTGTCATTTGGGAATTAATCTGACTTAATTGAAAATGTAATCCCTAAGGTGGGGGTGAAGAGCCTGTAAAAAGGGTTTAAAATCTTATGCTTTAGACATTACATTGTGCATTTTCATGAAGGGGTCTACTAAGACTGAAATGTCCCATATTTCTCAATTATGTTCCCTCACACATGCCAAGTCTTAACTAGTAAGTTCCTATTTTATTTCTGAAACTTATTTGTGCAACTTATTGTATTTCTTGTTATAAACTTTTTGGTAACTAAGCCTTGGAAACATTTTTTAAGATTAAATAAATTTAATCTAGTGTATTTTCCGTGATTTCTTTGTTTACAAAGCCTACCACATTGTCCAGCCGGAGGCTTTTTAAATTACCACCTTAACAGAATGAATCACAGTATGGCCCTTAAAAGCAACGTAATTGTACCGTGACGGGATGTTCATTCATTGGAATTGTTGCAGGTCTTTTTTTTCAAGCTGGAGCTATTACAGCTGTATAAGTAAATGATAAAAAAATATCCTTATATTTCTCTTAAACGAAGAGACTCTTGACGAAGAAACTAATGAGCCGAGTAATACTAGTGATATGGAGACCAAAATATTTAATCTACGCACTAAAACTTTGAGTTCAAGTGAACTGTCCTTACTCTCAAAATGCCTTAAATTCTCCCCCACTTTTACCACTGATCCTTTTGAGGTGTTTATAAACATACAGTAAGTGTTTATTGTTCTGTGATGTTTTACCCTGTATGGTCTACTGTTCGTATTATGTAAGGCGCTGCGAAAACCCTGTGGCGCCCAACAAATAAATGATAATAATAATAATAATAATAAATTTGCCTATCAAAAAAATTTTTTCACAAGGAGAATAAAAATAGTCAGATAGACACTAATAGAGAAATGGGATCTCTTGATGACCATTTTAAATCTTCTACATCTAAAGAAATATACATTCTTTCCTTCACATGTTAAAGTTCCATATGTAGAAACTTTCAACAGATTAGTAGTGGTTGAAGTAAAAAGAGTGAGAAATAATAAGAATAAAGTCGCACAAAATTTAACTTGAAAAGAAAGGACTGCCTTAAAGTCTCTCCACAGAGATAAGAATATTATAATTAAACCAGCTGACAAGGGTAGGAGTGTAGTCGATTTAAATTGAGCTGCTTATATTAAAGAGGTCCAGAGGCAACTGAGAGAAGGTGTCACTTACCAGAAATTGAGGAACGACCAAACATTGGATATTAAGGATACATTTCAAAAGTTTATTACTAAGTATGAATCAAACCAGACCTTTTTTTAACAGTTAATACACCTACCACTCCATATTTGTATATATTACCGAAAATCCTCAAAAGTGTAATGGATCCTCCAGGATTCCCAATTATTTTGGGAGTTAATTGTATATCAGCCAATTTATCAGCATATATCGACCATTTCCTTCAATGTAATACTCATGAATTAACTCATGAATCATGAATCATGAATTGAACCATAAATCATGAATCATGAATCATGAAATGAATCATGAATTGAACCACTTCATATTTGAAAGATACAGGTGACGTGTTATGAAGATTAAATGAACTAGAGTGGAGAGAGGATTACCTCCTAGTCACCGCAGATGTCACTTCTCTAAATACAATAATATCACATCAAAAAGACTTTCAATCTATAGAGTACTTTTTAAACACTACCAGCTACGATTTGAATTTAAAACATTTTATCTTGGAGGAATACAATTTATTTGAAACAATTATTATTTTTATTTCAATGAAGACTATTACATGCAGATGGTTGGTACGGCTATGGGTACCAGGTTCGCTTCAAGCTATACCAAGCTATTCATGGCCTATCGGGAACACCTCTATATAGATCAGGGTTGTCCAACCCACGGCCCACGGGCCGCATGCGACCCAGCACGCCTGTAAATGTGGCCCAGAAGGAGTTTTGGTTGTGGCAAGGGGGCAGCACTGTTAATGGAAAAAAAAAATCCTGCAAAAAAAAGAAAAGAAAATACTTACCTTGAGGTCACGCGGTCATGTCAGCTGGTACTCCGGCTCCCTCCCTTGTCTCCTCCTCCGTGCGGTGCTCGCAGTGAACATCCATTGCGGAGCGCAGCACAGAGGAGTCACCCGCACGAGAAGAACAATCAGCAGCACAGAATTGAAGAAAAGAAGAGAAGAGGACAGGAGAACAAGCCGATTAAAAGGTAAATTAAGGGGGATTTTTTTTATTATTTCAAGGGACGCTGACAAGTGAATAAAAGTCACCTGGTCCTGGAGCATCATGGACCTTATCTCCCTGCTACATACTTCTACTTGTAATACTAATGGGGCATTATATATTATTCTCTTTGGCCCATTATAAGTTGTTATCCCTTAGCTAACATAGTGGTGTAATTAGCAAAACAGGTCACAATTTAGGGTCACAGTGATGTATATGTCAGGTACCGCAGGCCTGGTCAGGGCACCCTGACATACAATGCCTGGCTTAAATGCACTTTATTCATATTGCATCGAAACAATACAAAAAGTGATTATAGTATAATAACTAGTGAGGATTTTTTGAACAGGGCAATTGAAAGGTAATTATAGGGGGATTTAAAAAAAAAAGTGATATATATATATATATATATATTTATATATATATATATATATATATATATATATCACTTTTTTTTCTCATATATATATGTTAACTATGTTTTCTATGTTTTTTTGGATGATCAGCTATCGTTATTGTTAGTGTATCCTATGTGTGGCCCAAACCAACTCGTCGTCTTCCAATGTGGCCCAGGGAAGCTAAAAGGTTGGACACCCCTGATATAGATCATGTTGGTGTGAGTGGGGTGGTCCTGGTATCCTGGCTTCATTAAATAGATGACATTCTTTCCATCTGGTATGGAGGAGAAGAATCCCTTGACCAATTTTGTACTTACCTCATTAATAATACTTGGACCTTCTCTTTTAATATAAGCAAAATATCATATAACTTTTTATAGCTTGAAGTACATATTAATAATGGGATTATACAAACAAAATCTTACAGAAAACCCATGGATTGTAATATCTACATAAAAAAAAAATCAGTGAACATCACACAGCCCGCTTAAATGGCATTCCATATAGCCAATTTTTAAGATTAAGACGTAACTGTACAGATCAGGATGTTCTTCTTGGCTAGATGAAAATAATGGCTTTTAACTTTAGAAAGAAGGGGAACTTCTTAACTGGGCAAAACAAAAGGCCTTGAAAAAAGAGAGGCAACAACTACTTTTGGAAAAAGATCAAAATAACAGAAAACCCACAAAGAATTATGATGTAGTGTTTATAACGAGGTACAATAGTCTTCATAAAAAATAGAAAATGTTGTAAATAAACATTGGCACATCTTACATAAAGATGATATGCTTTCACAGTTCCTCCCCAATAAACCAACATTTATTTATAGACGAGCAGCTAAACTAAATGATAGACTGGTAAGAGGCACACTCCCTAATTTTAAATCTGATGTGATAACAATGGATAAAGGAGTTTATAGATGTGGACTTTGTCAGGCGTGTAGAACGATTACAAGCAATTGTAAATAAAATTAAAGATTTTTCAGTTTACAATAAGACTTGTACTATAAATAGACTTATCATTTGTAATTTCAGAAATATTTTATATATATTGGGCTGCACCTGTGATTTAGTCTATGTTGGTAGGACATCAAGACCACCAAGAATACATATATGTGAACATATTAGAAATATTTAAAAAGGTCTAATATCTCACGCAGTCTCCTTACACTTCAAAGAAAAACACAACTGCTCTACAAATGATATTTCCTATTTTATAGGTATTGATTCTGTGCAAAATAATTGGAAATGCAGAAACTTAGGAAATAAGTTAGCTAGAACAGAAATGTCCTGGATTCTCTAACTTTACTGTCTAATACCTAAAGGTCTTAATAAGGATTATTATCTTAAATGCTTTTTAACTTAATGTGGATTAAGGGATATAATGCTTGTATGTTGAAGAAATGAAATATGATGTTACTTAATGTTATTTAATATCTTTAATGTAATGTTTTTGACTTGCATAATGTGGTATGAATTATAACCAGTGCAATTGTTATTGTTATTTTTCTATCTGGAAATTGAACGTTATCATATGAGTTTATCCCAATATAACTATATTGTGCAGAAAAGTCTTAATTATGTATATGTGCCAGACTATTTTTTGTTTTGCCTTCACATACACAGTGGTCCTAATTGCCCTGGCAGCACTTTCTCAAATTATTTTTTTCACTTGTACACATCTCATAATTTAAAGACGCAGACCTTGGTTTCACTGATTTCTAGTTAATAACATCCTGCCAGTCCCCACATAACATTTATATTCCCCAACAACCACCACATAACATTAATCCTTCCAAAACACACTTACAAGCTATTGAATTATGTGAGGAGCAAACTCTTCTTTATGCCTCCCATAAGTTTTCTGCACCAGCCTAGTGTGAAAAGAAGAGAGAGGGAGTGGAGAGAATGAATGGTAGGGGAAGTTAGAAGGAGGTGGCATGGAAGGGAATATGGCAGGGGGTAAATGGAAATGAGAATCATTGGCAGGATCAGAATCAATTTCTTTACTTTCAGATGCATACAATAAGGTGGTTGGTCCTAGGGATAGTGTGGCCAGCACTCCTAGGCCAAGGTTGCTCCCAATGAGCATGATTTGCCTCCCTTTGGGTCTCCACCGTCTGCCTAGGCTATTTTCAACTTAAAAACATGGAGAGAAATTACAACATTTTAAAGAAATTACTTATAGGGGCTAATGACCTACTGAAAAACTAGGAGGCTTATGACCAATCCACCCCTGGTAGGGGACCATTGCCTATTTTCCCTGTTTGCTGCATGTGGCTTTTAACTACACCTTTAAATGGATATGGTGAGTAACACAAACTAACTAACTTTCCCATCAGTCTAAAAATAAAAACATAAAATTTAAACCTAAATTCAAATTCACAAAGGTTGTCTGAATGCCAATGTCATTAGTAAAGATTATGGAAAGAGAGGCTAACAGATAATAATGGTAACATTGTCTAATTTATTTTTCAGTCTAACAAAAAATGCAATAAAGACTGCAAGACTTTGCGATATTTGTATGGCAACCACTGGATTTTTTTAAGGGTTTGCAATTAATACTTCTTGCATTAAAAAGGCCATCACTGTATTTAACATAATCATATTTATATCATCGGTGTATTTGTGACCAAGGATCAGGTTTGACAAGTATTGACAATATTTTTACTGTTTATTTATTTTATTTTTTATAAAATACTGATGGCTACCATTTTTCTATTTAATGTGTGAAAATTTGTCCAGAACAGAAAATAGATGTTGTAAATGGAAAAATAGGTTGATGTGACACTTCTGTGTATATTATTGTAGTGTGAGTATTAAAAATGGGCAAATCAGTTTGGCCAATTCTGAAGTTCGGCTGAATACAACCGAATTCCAATTAATTCACAAATTGTCCCAGATTCACCAAAAAGTAGCCAAATAATTTTAATAAATGTTTAGTGCATTTGCTATTTAAGTGTATAAATAACAAGGCATTACACAGGAATCTTAACTGGTACTAAGTGGCACAAAAAAAGAACATATTATTTTCCTGCACTCTTCAGTATCACTATCCATCCCGTCTAATTGAAGGCCTTTATGTATTGGTAGGCCAAAATATCAATGTTTATTGTATTGACTGTTGGTTACTTTGTAAATAATGATGGATTGTAAAAAAGGAAATCTACCTCCCAAAATGGGGCAAAATTCCCGTAAGCTAAAGAGCTGATTTTATAGATAGTCATGGTGATAGTCATCCTCAAAGGGAGGAGGAGGGTAACATTTTATTCAGCTCAAATTTAGTCAAATGAGGAGAAATAATTACAGCCAAATAATAAGCTTACTTATAATGTACCGAAAAGGGCATCCTTGCTTTTTGGAATCAAGCATATTTTATTGATTTTATGCATACAAAATGATGGTGGGCAAAAACCCTAAAGTTACAAATCAATCAAATAAAAATACATAACATAAAAACACATAAATATGAAACTATAAACAAGATATCGCATATATTGGTGAAATAATATCCACATATATCATTGCACAGTATATCAAGAGGCCAGAAGCAGCATTTTCATCGGAAGGACACACATTTACATATAATATATGTATCTATTAGCTTTCAGTAATGCTAGGCAGACACTGTAGAAATCTGAGTGCAATAAAGCCAAATCAAATGCATTAAATTAATGTAAGTACAATTCCTCTTTACATTCACACATACCTGTATGCATTTAATTACAATGAAGAAAATCATAGTATATTGGTGTACTTGTTTAAGGACTAGGTGGTCAGTCCTTTCAGAAATAGTCACCATCCCCACCGCCAATACAGAACTTGTAGTGAAGAGTCACAGGTTGTCAAGGCCTTGTATAGACTAAGCAAAAGGAACCCATTTCATAGGTAGAAATTAATATACCCAACAAAGACAGATGTATACATTTAACTAATGTGGTTTTGCAACTATACAAACTTCTTTTGCTGAATGTTTAGCAGGTTTTCCCATCCTTTTGTCATGTAAATCAATTAAATAATGTTTTGGGTATTTGATTGACAGCGGAGCTATATTAAGTTATCCACCCATCTATGACAAATGGAATTATGGGGATCCTACTTAAGGACTTTCATCATTGCTGTGCTGCAAACCTTTAATATTATCCAGGCCTTCATACCTCTTTTCCTCCATTCCTCAAGAGTTCAAAAGCTAATGAAAGTTAATTTAGTGAATGAACTTCACCTCAAAGGAAAGTGATGCCACTAATGGTTCCCTATTGACTGTGCTGCATCAATTGTTTTATGTGTGACGCTCTAAAGTTAGATTAAATACACTTGTATTTGAAACTATACGTAAGTGAATGAGGAGGCTTTTAATTATTTTCTTAAAGAAATTGGTTTGCAATACAGTGACCTAGGAAGCCTTATATTTAAGACCTATGTTCATTGGACAATTAGGCTCATATATTTCAAATTAGCTTAAAACATTTTATAGATAATTGCCTGGTTTTAATGAGATCTTAATTTCCCTTCATTGTTTAATTTCCAAAACGGCAAACCATGGTACTACAGTAGACTTCAATAGCAAGGGCTAGACAGAGGTATATTATGTAAAAGTGAATAGCATACTGTATATCTTTAGGATTTTCAGAAACAGTCTTTATGATTCAGTACAGTATATATGTCTAATTTAGACAACAGAACCTGCTGTACAAACACCAAGTGAAGTATGATAAGGATACACATGGGTGTCTGTAAAGGTATAAAATAATATTTCATTCACACCGGCATCATCATACTCTGCTGTAACATACACTTACTACATCAGTATAACTCAGGATCATGTTGGAAATCATAGTTACTGTAACAACTATTACACAACTAGAGCTTCCTACTATGAAGCGGTTAAAGAGAATAGAGTAGCATTAGCATATTTGTTAAAGAAATGTTATTTTATTATATACCTATAGCACATTAAAAAATATACCCTTCATGATGTACCCTCCTGTTGTAAGCCACAACACAAGTACATATTGAGTCACTGCTAACATGTCTGATTCTTATATGGAATATTAACTAAACTGTATTAAAAATGTTACTATCAACCAAGCATTGCTTGGATTGGTTTCCCCAGTACTCAAGGCTAATAGAATTTTCTCAGTGTATGGGAGGGGGGGAGAGGGTGGTTTCATATTTTCCTTTAATAAACCAATATTTGCCATACAAATATATGTATCAAACACACATGGCAACTCAATACATAGTATTCCTATTCTAGTTCTAGAATATTATTCAATACAGAGAAATATTTACAAACTACCATGCCAATGAAACACAAACACAATCAGATGGTTACATTACTAGACTCTCTTGCATATTTGTTCCCACTCTGGCATTACAAAGGAAAGTCCTGCATCAGTATCAATTCTAACATAGATGGGTATCCTGGGAGAATTAAGACTCTAATGGGTATATTTACTAAACTGCGGGTTTGAAAAAGTGGAGCTGTTGCCTTTAGCAACCAATCAGATTCTAGAGTTCAATTAATTAGTGCATTCGAGAAAGTGACAGCTAAAATCTGATTGGTTGCTAAAGGCAACACCTCCACTTTTTTAAACCCGCAGTTTAGTAAATATTCCCCTAAATCTTGTATCTAGATACTTTTGGTGGCCTCATATCATTTGTCACTATGTCTCTGCTTGTCCAGTGCATTCTCATTCACATCCTGATGGCCTGATTCAACCACTACTGATTCCTTCGGGACCCTGGAAAGAGATTTCCATCGACTTCATTACTGAATTACCTCCTTCACTATCTGGTATGTTTAACCAAAATGGCACATTTTGACTCCTCAAGTAGTTACCATCAGTAACTCAAACAGCTCACTTGTTTTTAAAGCATATTTACAGATTATGTGGGCAGCACGGTGGCTAAGTGGTTAGCACTTCTGCCTAACAGCACTGGGATCATGAGTTTAATTCCCGACCATGGCATTATCTGTGAGGAGTTGGTATGTTCTCGTCATGTTTGCGTGGGTTTCCTCCGGGTGCTCCGGTTTCCTCCCACACTCCAAAAACATACTGGTAGGTTAATTGGCTGCTAACAAATTTACCCTAGTCTGTGTGTCTGTCTGTCTGTGTGTGTTAGGGAATTTAGACTGTAAGCCCCAATGGGGCAGGGACTGATGTAAGTGAGTTCTCTGTACAGCGCTGCAGAATTAGTGGCGCTATATAAATAAATGGTAATAATAATAATAATAATGCATTGTAATGGAAGTATAGTAGTCAGACACATTCACTTGAAAGATTGGGATGCATAGATAGAGTGTAGAATTGGGTAAAATAGGCCGAGTTATAGGGAGAAAGGGTGAGTGGTAGGGAAAATGAAAGATGGAAAATAATAAAGCTTACATCAAGTATAGTGGAATTGAATAGAGGGAACAAAATAAATAGAAGAGACATGAAAACAGGAGTAAACTAGGGGATATATTAAGAAAGAAATAGGAATAATGGTAGTATTAACAGTGAGTTGAAATAAAAGTTAAATAGATGGGTGTGGGCCAAGGTGTGGATACAGAATTGATGAAAGTAACCAATGATTGAGGTGAAATATCTAAATTGGGCCCATATGGTTGTGAAGACACAGAAAATAGGATAAAAAAACAAGTAAAAAAGGCGGATTAATGTACAGTGGTGTTAGGTCTGAGAAAATCTGTTGATGTGGGATGTGCAGACCTGGTAGAAGTTAATGATCATGAGTAGGGGTTAGTAGTGATTGGTAATATATATGAAGGTGGGTAAATAATCTTGAAAAACGATGTGGTAATGCAACTTCTATATGAGTGCAGTGAAATAGGGTAGGGGAAGGATTGAGATATTCAATAATGAATATTAAATGATTGTACTGAATAATAAACAACAGATATAGGATTACATAATAATGGGCAGCACAGTGGCATAGTGGTTAGCACTTCTGCCTCACATCACTGGGGGTCTTGACTTCGATTTATGACCATGGCTTATCTGTGTGGAGTTTGTATGTTCTCCCTGTGTTTTCGTGGGTTTCCTCAGGGTGCTCCGGTTTCCTCCCACACTCCAAAAACATACTGGTAGGTTAATTGGATGCTATCAAAATTGACCCTAGTCTCTGTCTCTCTTTCTCTCTCTCTCTCTATGCGTGTGTGTGTGTGTTTATGTTAGGGAATTTAGACTGTAAGCTCCAATGGGGCAGGGGCTGATGTGAATGAGCCTCTGTACAGCGCTGCAGAATTAGTGGCGCTATATAAATAAATGATGATGATGATGATTAAGTGACCTTAGGTTTAGCCAAGTATTTTTTTAAAAGAAAAGTCAGTAGTCTACTCTTTCAAAGAAAACTGTCTTAAAATTTTCTAAAGAGAATATATACATGAAATGTAATTAATTCTTCTCAATTTAAGCAGCCAGAGCTTATTGTGGGGGTGCTGTGGGGAAAATACCCACCAGATAATAAGACCCCTAGAACCACTTAACAGGGTCTTCACATATAGCAGCCCCTATTTTGTAGAATATTATATGTTCACAAATACTAAGTTGCCTGTCCCCCCTGTAGTAGTAGGGGCTTATTAACTTAAGGGTATTTGATGTAATGGACAGGACATAGTAGGAGACCAGCAGTGCAGAATATAGTAACAGTGATAATATAGTTAGAAGGAATTATCTGGTGAAGGACACCAGGTTTACTGACAGGAAAGATCCAAGAGCAAAATCAGTTTGGCAATGGACAAAAACTGACAGCAGTACAAGTGGAACTGTAAAACAGGTCAAAGGCAAGTGGTGGTCAAAGACAGAAACGAGAGAACAGGCTATGATCAAAAGGCAGTTGGCAGACAAGGGCATGGTTCAATAAACAGACAGGGTCACAACAATAGTGAGCACAGTATTCAGCACACTGGCTCAGACTAAACTATCACCAGCACAGGAAGTGGGGGAGAGAGCTTAATAAAGGGTGAGGAACCATTATGAGAAAGCTACAAATCAGTCCCTTTAATTAGAAAAATCATGAACAGGTGTGCCCTCTGTCTGCAGGGATAACCGACAAAAACACACCAGCTGATATTACCAAGCAAGTGACAGATTCTGGTACAATAATAATAGTACAGCAGGGATGCCATTTGCCGTTGGTAAGCAACCTGCCAAGAGTGAAGCGGCTCTTGTTGTCACTGGTTGGCTTGGAAATGCTGGTTACCATTAGTAGGCAACCGGATAACTGTGGTTCTTTGCAGCATAGTTTATTCCCATAGAAATCCCCATAGAATTCCATTGTGTTTTACTAATTGCTAATGTTCCTAAATGATGTAAGCAATGCAATATTTTGTCCCAAACTACAAATCTATTGGTTTAGATCATTTTTTTGCATCAAAGCACATTTAGAAAGTGTGATAAACTCTTTAAAATAATACATGTGTACTAAGCCCTAGAAATGTCAGATGACTTTGACTTTGCAAGAGATTCACTTAGTGCTGAATAAATAACACAATTGAGTGTATAGCAGGAGATGCAGAAGGGTTTTGTTGGACTTCTTTTTCAGGTACACTATGTACATTAAAATTTAACCTTGGATGCTTAGTACTACAAGAGTGTCGATTCTTATGTGTAGCACTCATTGTTTTGCTTTCCTGCTGTTTTGACCTTTAGTGTGTGTGCTACATTACCAGCTTTCAGATGCTAAGGTTGATATTTCTCAACCAAGTACACATCCTACTTTAGAACATTCACTGAAACATTTGTAGAGGTAATATTGAAGTGACAAATAAATACAAGCTGCTTTCACTAGTATAAAATGGATCAAAAGCTGACCTGAAATGTAGTTCGGAATGTAGACTATGTTTCAAAAATGCCACAGCATCATTTACGCTCAGAAACCCTTTGTAATCTCAATCTCCTTTTATGTGTTATATCACTGTGAAGCCCCCTAAGGTTAAAGATAGAGATTTAAAACATCAATACAAATTCAGCCTCCTTACTTGGGAATAATGATCGCCTTTAAATGTTCTTATCAATAGCAATTTTCTTGAAAAAAACCCAAAAAAAACCCCCAAAAAAACCTCTGAACCCTGCAAATCCATGTGCTCCAGTGTTATTTTACTATGAGGTTGGTAGATGAAAACAATATTTTACCATTATACTGAAGAGGAGATGTCCAAACAAATTTAATTGGAGTGAGGTCTAGTCACAAATCATAGTCGAATACAATGATGTGCATAGCTGGTTTCTGGAGGAGAGTAAAACCATGATGTAATTTTGCACAAACAAGTCTCACAGCAGAATATGCAATTTTGCATGGATGGAGGTGGGGTGATTATTATTATTATATATTTATTTATTTGTAAGGCGCTACAGGCTCCATAGCACCGGATACAGAAGCAAGTAACAAATAAATGGGATAATACATGTAAGTAGCACAGATGAGTGTGAGAAATACTATGGGGACTCACACAGAGTGCAGCAAAAGACATACGAGGGACAGTAGGCAGATGTGGGACGATCGGTAGAGAGGACCCTACCCACAAGGAGTTACACTTTAGAAGGAGGGCTGGTGAGAGACAGAAGACCAACTGGGAGAAAATGGAGATGGCAGATGAGGAGTAAGTGATGGATAGAATGTTTAGGAGGTGGTAGGAAAGGGCTTGAAAGGGTGAGTTTTGAGAGAGCGTTTGAATGACTGAAGGTTGGGGGAGAGTCGAGTGAGACTTGGTAGTTCCAAAGATTAGAGGCAGCATGGCAGAAGTCTTGGAGGCGACCAGAGAGGAGGTAATGAGAGATGAATTGAGGTAGAGAGAAGAGGTGGAGTGGAGTGGCCAGGTAGGTATGTACCTCAAAAACAAGGTCAGAGATGTAAGGGGGAGAAGTGTTGGTAAGGGCTTTGTAAGTGAGGATAAGGAGCTTGAACTTAATTCTGAAATGGATATGGAGCCAATAAAGGAAGTTACAAAGAAGAGAATCAGAAGAGGAGTGGTGGGAGAGAAGGAGGAGCCTACCTGCAGCATTCTCTATAAATTGAAGGTCAGAAATGTGAGAGCAAGGAAGACCAGTGAGAAGGAGGATGTAATGTTGTGACCATCAGTTTATTTCTCTGTGCGATCTTGTTGGGGCAGGGGCACCGAGAGGAGGGTGGTGGGTACTGATTACCGGGGCCTGGGTATGCCTGGGGGCTCAGGCCTGAACTGCAGACTAGCAAGTTTTTTTTTCTTTTACTAATTTTATTTTTTCCTGGGAGGGGGGGTGTGGGGATGTTGGGCAGGCAGTCTATGCGATTCCTGCATAGGCTGTTAAGTCGTATACTATGCGCTGTGACAGTCTATGCAGGGACCGCACAGGCTGCATCCATCTCCATATCTCCATTAGGCAGTGGCTAGATCCCAGTCACTGTGACATCGCAGGTCATGGGAGTGCTGCAGTCACATGACACACAGAGGGACTGCTGGATATCTTCATGTTCCTGTGTGCTGTGCAGTGGAGAAAAAGGTAAGATAAAAGGGGTGATGTGTTGGGGAGAGGGCATGTGTTATTAAAGATGCTGGGCATAGAGGGCATGTGTGATTAAAGCTACTGGGCATTTCTGTAATGACAGTGCTCCAGGACTCTGTCCTTAGAATACAGGAGCCCTGTAGCACCAAATGATTATATCCTCTATCGAGGATATATTAAATTATTCCTTGCCTTGCACTTTTTACCTCCTAGGCACACCCACAATGACACACAGGCACACCTCCAATGACACACAGGCACACCTCCAATGACACACAGGCACACCTCCAATGACACACAGGCACACCTCCAATGGTATGGCCACAACCCTTTGGTGGTGCGCAGCCGCTGTGCGACATCACATGGGTTTCTCTTCTATGGGGCGGTCCCATGAAGTTGCTATACTGGGGCCCAAAATTTCTCTTGGGGGCCCTGGGTTGGGAAAGGACAGGGAACACTTAAGGCCAAATATTGAATGAGGCGAATATTCTGTGGAACAGTGTTGAAAATGTAAATCATCTCTATTATTGCTAAAAGTGGAAAATTATTTTGAGTTGGTGAATATATTAATACATGCAATGCACAAAGCTGAAGAGCACTGTAACCATCTTATTAATATGTTACATATTTATAATAGAATTAATGTTATATATTTATAATATAGTCTAATATATTTTACTGCTTTATTGTGATTTATTCAATAGTATATAAGATAAAATAGGATTAAAACGGGTTTAACTTATTTTTATGATTTTTTTTTTTTTTAACTGAAATAAAGTTTATTGAATTTTCAATTGAGAAACAGAGATACTATAAAAGCTATTTGAAAAAGAGATTAAGTGCTGTCTGTGTGTGTCTGTCTATATTAGGGAATTTAGACTGTAAGCTCCAATGGGGCAGGGACTGATGTGAATGAGTTATCTGTTCAGCGCTGCGGAATTAGTGGCGCTATATAAATAAATGATGATGATGATGATTAAGTGACCTTAGGTTTAGCCAAGTATTTTTTTTATAAGAAAAGTCAGTAGTCTACTCTTTCAAAGAAAACTGTCTTAAAATTTTCTAAAGAGAATATATACATGAAATGTAATTAATTAATTAATGTGTCATTGGAATTGTAAAGAAAAAAACTTTCACTTTAATTTAAACACTTTAAATTTTAAGTAAGTTTAAAATAGAACAAAACAAAATGCAGACCTGTAAATCACTGACAGATGACATTCCAGAGTGGTCCGCAGATTTGACAGCTCCACCTCTTTTCAGAAAAGGACCCATGCTTTAAATTTTGGTATTAAATAAGTTGTTTTGAAATGACTGGAACTTTTTTTGTGTTAGAATTTCACCCCTGTTTAGCAACTGCGTAGTAGCAAAGATTCACGAGCGCAGATTCTCTTTCCAGTTTCCAAATGTAAGCAGAAGTGGTATTTGTGAAGCAGCAGGCTGCATTTATCAATGTCAGTATAGGTGTAAAGTGTAATTGTAACTAAAAGCATTAAACAATTAAGCAAAACTCTACAGGAAATATGTTCTATGATGAGAAAAGAGGTAGCTGTCCACAAGAAAAAAAAATGCATAGACAATAGAATGTGTCGCAGAGGAGCAATTAAAATAATTGCATGTACATGAGATGTGCAAACCTTCTTCTCTGGCAGATGGTCTTCTAATTCCAAAGCTTAACACAGAGAAGAAAATTCCACAATATAAATTTCCTTCTCATGTCCTTTTTAGGAATCACTAATAGCTGGTCAGAGTGATCTATGATGAACAGTTAATCCACCAGGAGCTTTCTGGACCCTGGAATAAAGATCTCGGCTTCTAACTTAACAACTATGCAAAATAATATATACAGTTTTTAGGTGGGTATATTTAATATTCTCAAGAAAGACATTTTATTTGTAATACTTTAAAATGTTTAATGAAAAATGTATATGTAACACTGCATGTGTTTTCCTAACTTTTTATGTTTAATACTTTACTACTTTTAAGTATTGTCCAGTGACAAGAGATAAAAATGCCATGATATGGCCAAATAGCAATAATAAATGACAGACTCTCTGAAAGGCTACATAGCTACACAGACATTAAGTTGAAAAATAAACTAGGATTTAATTTACAATAGCCAAACACAGTGCAAAAGCAAATAATCACTGGGAAAAAGCAATAGAACAAAGCTAATATTACTGCCATGATAATTAAATGAACTGAAAGGGCTGGTGGCAGGTGCTACCTTGCTTTGCAAAAAATTGCAGAGACGTTCTGATGTCTAAACAGAGTAGAATTTTATGGCTGAACTACAAGTGGTATAAAGCATAAATTCCAGTTGGAAGCTGTTTTGCAAACCTAAATGCACTCATTTGGGTTTATTTACTAATACTATATTTAGTTGCAACATTTGCACACAATCACAGCAGTCAATCAAATACTTAGAGGTATATTTACTAAACTGAAGGTTTGAAAAAGTGGAGATGTTCCCTATAGCAACCAATCAGATTCTAGCTTTTATTTATTTAGTACAATCTACAAAATGACAGCTAGAATATGATTGGTTGCTATAGTCAACATAACCACTTTTTCAAATGCACAGTTTAGTAAATATACCCCTTAGACTTTATATGACAAGTTAGACAATGAAAGCAAGTATATGATTGGTTGATATGCAGTTTTGTCTGGCTGGCATACAGTATGTGCACATTGCAATGCAATACTACAAAAATACCAGCAGGACTGTATTTACCATATAAGCCAACTAGGCACATGATACATTTCAGGGACAGCATAGAAATGTTTAACGATTATTTCATTTATTTCCTTTATTTTCTTTTGCTCTGTTGTGCGATTTGAGTTCTGTACAGATTTCTGTGACAAGGATTTCTACATGGAACAAACTCTGTTGCAGAAGCATGCACAATTATGTACCCAAATGCAGCATTAGGTGAACCTTCTGTGTAACAATGTCACAACAAGATCCACCTCAGCAGGTGTGACATGTGGGTGTGAAAGGGTTAATCAATGGGCAACCTTTTCATTCTAAAAATGGCTAAAATACCCAAAATATATTTCACACTCAATATTAGACACAAAATTTTGTCACCACAAAGATTTATTTCAAAAGCTTACTGTCATCTTAGGAAGTCTTAAGTTACTCCCTGACTGATCCCAATTTGGAATCAGAACCTCAGAGTAACCATAAACTAAACAATTTCCCAATAAATGTAGCATTATAAAAATCAAATCTCCCTGACACATGAATCCTTTAAGAAGCCCAAGACAGAACATCATTAAACGGAGTTTAATGTAACAAAAAGTTACAATGTAAATGGTGACAAGAAATTCACATCCAGAAATACAGTCAGGTCCATAAATATTGGGACATTGACACAATTCTCATATTTTGGGCTCTATACTTCACCACAATTGATTTGAAATGTAACTAACAAAATGAGCTTTAACTACAGACTTTCAGCTTTAATTTGAGGGTATTTACATCCAAATCAGGTGAACGGTGTAGGAATTACAACGGTTTCTATATGTGCCTCCCACTTTTTAAGGGACCAAAAGTAATGGGACAATCAACTCCAAAGCTATTTCATGGACATATGTGGGCTATTCCCGCGTTATTTCATCATCAATTAAGCAGGTAAAATGTCTGGAGTTGATTCTAGGTGTGACATTTGCATATGGAATCTGTTGCTGTCGACTCTCAATATGAGATCCAAAGAGATGTCACTGTCAGTGAAGCAAGCCTTCATTAGGCTGAAAAATCAAAACAAACCCATCAAAGAGATAGCAAAAATATTAGGTGTGGCCAAATCAACTGTTTGGAACATTCTTAAAAAGAAAGAATGCACCGGAGAGCTCAGCAACACCAAAAGACCCGGAGGACCACGGAAAACAACTGTGGTGGATGACAGAAGAATTTTTTCCCTGGTAAAGAAAAACCCCTTCACAACAGTTGGCCAAATCAAGAACACTCTCCAGGAGGTAGGTGTTTATGTGTCAAAGTCAACAATCAAGAGAAGACTACACAAGAGTGAATATAGAGGGTTCACCACAAGATGTAAACCATTTGTCAATCCCAAAAACAGGAAGACCAGATTACAGTTTGCCAAACAACATCTGAAAAAGCCATTACAGTTCTGGAACAACATCCTATGGACAGATGAGACAAAGATCAACTTGTACCAGAGTGATGGGAAGAGAAGAGTATGGAGAAGGAAAGGAACTGCTCATGATCCAAAACATACCACCTCATCAGTGAAGCATGGTGGTGGTAGTGTCATGGCGTGGGCATGTATGGCTGCCAATGGAACTAGTTCCCTTGTATTTATTGATGATGTGACTGCTGACAAAAGCAGCAGGATGAATTCTGAAGTGTTTCGGGCAATATTATCTGCTCATATTCAGTCAAATGCTTCAGAACTCATTGGACGGCGCTTCACAGTGCAGATGGACAATAACCCGAAGCATACTGCAAAAGCAACCAAAGAGTCTTTTAAGGCTAACAAGTGGAATGTTATGCAATGGCCAAGTCAATCACCTGACCTGAATCCGATTGAGCATGCATTTCACTTGATGAAGACAAAACTGAAGGGAAAATGCCCCAAGAACACACCAGAACTGAAGACGTTTGCAGTAGAGGCCTGGCAGAGCATCACCAGGGATGAAACCCAACGTCTGGTGATGTCTATGCGTTCCAGACTTCAGGCTGTAATTGATTGCAAAGGATTTGCAACAAAGTATTAAAAAGTGAGAGTTTGATGTAGGATTGTTTAGTTTGTCCCATTACTTTTGGTCCCTTAAAAAGTGGGAGGCACATATAGAAACCGTTGTAATTCCTACACTGTTCACCTGATTTGGATGTAAATACCCTCAAATTAAAGCTCAAAGTCTGCAGTTAAAGCACATCTTGTTTGTTTCATTTCAAATCCATTGTGGTGGTGTATAGAGCCTAAAATATGAGAATTGTGTCGATGTCCCAATATTTATGGACCTGACTGTATATATGCACAGCAGTTTTCTTAAAATAACATATGGAAATTGTTGACTTGCTGTTTGTGACACCTGGCAGAAAATAAAATAATGTAAGTGAAAAAAAATGGAAGGAAAAAAGTGAGATTGAGGGACATGAGCATACAGGGTGTATATTTATTAATCAGGGCTCACAATGGACATAATCACTTGAAAATAGGCCCTCAATACAAGACACATGCTCTTTGTCCCGAGTTTTATAATAACACCAAACATTTTAGTAAAGTTTACATGAATAGTTTTTACAAGCACTTTAGCACCATGTACAGTAGTGAAGTGAAAAATTATGTTTTTTGGTCCATTAGACTCCAGTGCTGCCAGTATGATATAAATGTAAGTGTGGATTTAGCCTCAATATCACTGCTAATAAAAATATATAGTTAATAGAGAGCCAAAGAGGTAGGAAGTGACTGATTTTGTACCTAGTGCAGTGATTTCGAACCAATAAGGGTCACTCATTAACTACAATCTGTGGACCCACAATGTCAATGTGAGCAAATACTGCTAGTTGTTTGCCTGGTCACTCCAAAGTTGTCTGCCACTTCAAAGTCTTTAGAAACACCTCCACAAATGCAATCTTTGCCTAGTTTTGTAGGTTGACATGTGCTCCAGACCGTGTACAATGTTGAATCTGTAAAAACATTACATCAAAATACATCCAACTTTAGGCCACCTGTTTTTCCACTTAAACCTTTCATTAGTTTTCCTAAAATACAGCTCAATTTAGCTGCATTTATGTATTAAAATAATCATGAGATTGAGGAGCCTTCAAGACTGTCTTTATTACATATGTCATTTTTGTGTGTTGAAATCTGTCCAGTAAACCCTGAGAATGTCCTCTATATAAGTAACAAATCCAGGATTTCTATACTGTCCAGAACTAGGCTTTACAACAAGATATAGACATTTAATGGAGACATGTAATATGATGAAACTGCTTTAATTGATTTTGGCTTTTCTCTTTATTTTTTTTATATTATATAATATTTTAAAAATTAAATCATTTGTGACAGTTGTTGTTTAACAACCCTAAAAGGTCTGCGAAAAACTGACCTAATGCATATCAGCGGTATTCATATATCTTTACTGAGGGACCAATAAAATAATGTCAATGGCAACAAGTAAAAGCACATTATGCACCTGTTTGTATTGTAGATGTATGTGCACACTAGTGTGTGCTAAGCACAAAAACAAGGACACTTAGAGCAAAAGGAGATTTACATTTTTGCACTGCTTCTGGCCATCATAAATGACCAACTACTAAATCTATAACATTCACTTATAAGCCCCTATTCTGTTTACCATTCATCTATAGAAGAGGGAAAAAAAGCATTTAAGCTGCATCAGAGTAGTTTTTGTGCTGTAAATGCTACAATATCAAGCCAGTTGCTCAACATCAAATTACAGACTGAGGGAGTTGATGAACTGTGCTGCAAGTGTTTATGCTGCATTAGCTGAGATGTAGAATCTAATGAGTGACTGGACTGCACCAATGACTCCTGCAGGGAGGCAATTAACTGTCCAGGGTGCAGTATCTAGGTTCATCCCATTAAGCAGTAGCTAACTCAAGATGGACCCAAGGATTAGGGTTCAGAAGTCGACTACAGGTTGAGGCAAGAGGCACCAGTGCCAAGTCAAATTAGGCAAAGACAAAGAGATGGAATGCATTAAGATCGTAGCAAGGGAGGTCAAAAGCAATTGTCAGAATACAAATCACAAGGATATGCTATAGAAGCTAAGTATACATGTTGCTCATGTACCTCAGAACTGGGAGGATGAATGGCCTGGAAACTGTCAATGCAAAGATTGGAATGTTACAGTACTGACCTCTTACAGATTAACTCTGGAAATTCCTTAGCTGACCTTGGCAGAAAAGTAGGGATGCACATAGTGGAGGGCAGCTTTAAGTGAAAGGAAACTGGGCTGATTTGTTCCAAAGTGTTCCATGGTACATGTAATGGTGTTTAGATTTTTTTATATTCACTCCTGACTGATTGGCCACCCATTCTTGCCTAATCGGTGCATGGAGTTTCTCAGAATTTGTGGGGTTTTGTTTGTCCCTCCGTCTCTTGAGGATTAACCACAAATTCTCAATCCGATTAAGGTCTGGGGAGTTTCCTGACCATGGGCACAAAATTTTGATGTTTGGATCCCCGAGCCACTTAGTCCACTTAGTCTACCCGCCTCAAGAGGCGGGTGGACAAACAAAATCCCACAAATTCTGACAAACTCCATGCATTGATAAGGCAAGAATGGGCGGCCATCAGTCAGTATGTAGCCCAGAAGTTCCAGGGGAAATGCAGAGGCCTTCAAAAAGAAGGGTCAACACTGCAAATATTGACTCTTTCCATAAAGTTAATAATTGTCAATATAAGTCTTTGTCACTTATGAAATGCTTGTAATTAAACTTCAGTATACCATAGCAACAACTGAAAAAAAGATCTAAAAACACTGAAGCAGCAAACTTTGTGAAAACCAATATTTGTGTCATTCTCCAAACTTTTGGCCATGACTGTATATCACAATATATACACAATATCCCTTCAGGTCTTGTTTCATGCATTATTAAACATGATGAAAATTTGAGCGAGCTCATTACATTTATGCAAAAACGTAGGCCTTCATCTATGGTTAGGGGTTCATCCTGCTAATTGATGCAAATTTATATCGGGTCAAACCATATGGCAATGTAAGGGAAGCAAATGCAATTTTTTTTGTTTGCATGTTGGGAAATTATTACTTGATTACTTGAAATTAAACATGGCAGTTGTATTTCTACACTGCAATTTAGAGTTGAGCTAAGATGTGCTCTACTTTCAACTCTAAAATCTTTCCATTAGGATTAACATATAGTGTACTAGAATGTAAGTTAGTTTTGATTGAAATAGCTGAGAGCAATTAAAACTGTATACATGTTCAAAATGATTGGCACTTTTTCAAATAACTCACATGTTCCCCTAAATATAAGGTGAAAAAACAGCAGTATTTGGTCTCCACAATTCTTTCTCTGTTAATATACAGAATCTTTGTTTTTGATTCTGAATTTAATACTGTATATCCTTTAAATAATAAAATTAAAATAAATGGCATTGACCACATTATTGACACCTTAGACCAGTCCTGGCCAATCTGTGGTTCTCCAAGTGTTATGAAACTACAAGTCTCAGCATACCCTGACAGCTATCGGCTGGCTATTTACTGGCAGGGCATGCTGGGGCTTGTAGTTTCACAACACCTGGAGCCACTGGTTGGCCAGGCCTGCCCTGTAATATAGCCTTTGGTCAAAATAGCTGCAATTAACAACTTCTTGCAGCTATGGATGAGCTTCCTGCACCTATCTACTGGCAGTTTGGTCCACTCTTTTGTGCAAATTGCTCCAGTTCTCCCGGAGTGTCTTCTCACAATTGTTATTTCAAGATCTCTTCACAGATGTTTTATTAGATTTAGATATGGGATCATTGCGGGCCACTTCAGAACAGTCTAGTGCTTTGTCTTGAACCATTAATGGTTGCTTTTTGAAGTGTGTTTGGGGTGCATTGCCCTGCTGTAAGGTCCATTACCTTAGATGGAGACCAGATTTCTGACACTGGGTTCAACATTGCACTGCAGAATTGCCCAGTATTCTCCAGATTCCATAATGCCATAAGCATGTTCAAGACACAAGATAGTGCCAGATGAAGCACAACATTTTTGTTTTGCTTTCTATCATATCTATTCAATATAGTTATGATGTACTTTACCCAAAAAATATGTCCACTGGTGTAAAAGGGGGCTTGTGGGTCCTAATAATCTGGCAAATGTGTTGAAACCCATTTAATAACGGTGTTTATGACTATTACCATCAACCAACTTCTCGCAAAGGTAGTTCTGGTTTAACCTTAGAAATATCGTTCTTATTTTCCCTTAAATCCACAAGACCAAGTAATATATAATAAATAGATAACATAAAACTTGCTGACATAAGCCAAAAATAAAAATAAAAGAGGAAGAATTAGCTTCACAAGAAAGATAAAATAATTCACCTAAATAGGGAATCTTTAGACATATATATTATATCGTAAATCCTATCAAATACCAAAGAAACCCCCTGGAAGTCTCTGAAGGGAAATGAAATGTCCCAAACTCCAAAAAGGTATCCTAGATTTGAGAGACGTAAAAGTTCTTATACGATAGTGGTGGTCAATTCACAAGTAATCCATATATAGGCATAGAGGGGAAAAAACAAAAGAAAAACAAAACATAGTGCGATCTGTATACTCAATCACATAAAGGAATCAAAACCCTTTGCCTCTAAACCGTGCATCAGTTGTAATTACATCAAGCACCACGTGATATCAATAATCCTCTTAACCCCTTAGGGTATCCACTTACTATACACGAAACGATAATGCAGCGTGTAGATAAAATAGAATAGAATCGTCTTTTTGGATCATCCCTCTGGTGTAGAATGTTACTCCATCATAATAGAAACAAAAAAGACTTCATAGTGTAAAATCCTTTATGCGATTTATTCCAATAAAAGCATATCAAAAATGCAAAAGATCTCAGAAATAGATATACATAGAGTCTCGTAGAGACGAAGATAGTTGGACTCTTACCGTCAAAATCTTAACCCACAAGCGTAGCAGATAATCATGCACTGCAAGGCATATCTCGGGTAACATTACAAGCAATGCCCGCTACACAGGAGAGAAAAGCCAGACTGGAGGAGTACTCGCTACCGACGTCTAACATTCAGTCCAGTTCACGTAAAACTCCCATCAACTAACGCGTTTCGGCTCTCTAGGAGCCTTTGTCAAGGTATACCTCCAGTCTGGCTTTTCTCTCTCTGCTTCTGTTATCAGTATGGTTTGGTGTTACCTACTTTAAATTTGCTACAAGCTGCCTTTTGATTGTATCATTGTTGCGCCATTGTTGGACTTGGTACTATTTTATTTTGTTAATATATAATAAATGTATGCTAATATTTTTTAAGAAAACTGCCCACAAGATAGAGCTTTATTGAAAATGTTTTTTTATTTTTAATTAAAACTCATATATATTATAAAACAGTATAACAGAGTATATTTATACAAACTCAACAGATTTTGTTTGCTCTCTTAACATGGGTAGTATAGCATAGATGTCCATATAATACATTACATTCATTGTCTGTTTTATAAATATTCGCGTTATTGTGTGTGTATGTGTTTATCAGCTATTGGGTGGTGTAAGGGTGTGTGTGTGTGTGTGAATCGGTTTTACCTATTGTTAAAGATGTGTGACTGTATGCTGTGATCACATTGCAAACAATGTAACCTCAACAAGTCATTTGAAATACACTACTGTATTAATGCAAACTCCCTAAACTCAGCCATATTCTATCATTTGCAAACCAAAGACAAATGATCACAAAACTATATATATCTGCATTCAACCACTTTACATTCAATCCATTTAAATAGACTATAATCCATTGTTCAAACTAGCCAGCCTCTAATATAAATTGCACTCCAGGCCCCTTCACATGCACAAACCTCCATGGCATTCAACTAACAGCTTCCATCACATGGTGGGAGCAGGGAAGAAAGAGATTTTCCTTGCCTCAAGTAACATGAAATCAAACTCTTTTTTTTGGGTGGTGACAACATTCTACAAGAAGTTGCTCACAGCATTTAATATGCAAATGGCGAACTCAGGTTTTCACAAGCCTCAGATATGAGGTGGGGGAGAAGAGTTATGTGCAGAGTCACTTCTGAATATCTACTAAGTAAGGAGTTTGGAAAATATAATAATAGGTTATACAATTTTCTTCAACGGGAGAAATCTGGCTTGTTTAGGTGTGTTTTGGCAATCTCCATTGGGTTTTCTTATGTCTCTTTCTCAACACTGGGGACATACTGTTACTCCTATCATATATCCACCTTTCATTGAGCTGACAACAGATGGTGTCATACCTTGTGTCTGAAGGGCAGCTTGAATCTGTTTGGCAGTTGATCTATATGCTTTCTCCACCATTTGACCAATTCTGCTCTGCAATCTTCAATCAAGTATTTTCATTTCAGAGAGGTTGAACACAGTGCCAATGGCCTTAAACTTCCTAATAACATTAAGTAAGGTGGAAAAAAATCTTCTGTCTGACCTCCTCAGTAAATTCTCTGACTCTTTTTCTCCATGCTCCACTGCTACTCAGTTCAGTTCCAATGTGAAGGAGAATAAGCTGCTTGAAATCTAATTATTTCTAAATACTTCTAAAAGGTCAGTGGAGAAAAAGAAAAAAAGTTTGGGTGGGGGTGCAGGGGGGCATCTGCTCCTCGAGCCCATTCCCTGCTTTATTTTACCTTTAAAATGTTCCTAATAGGACGCTGAGCCAAGTCACCATCCATTGTGCTAAAATTTTCCAGGCAGCCTCTGCACATATTCTTGTTATTTGTTAGGGGACACCTTAAGATAATAGAAAAGGAAGGGGAGGATGAGAATGTTGGGTAAGTAGATTAGATGGGTGGCAGGGAGATACACTATCATCATCATCATCATCATCATCATCTATTTATATAGCGCCACTGATTCCGCAGCGCTGTACAGAGAACTCATTCACAACAGTCCCTGCCCAATTGGAGCTTACAGTCTAAATTCCCTAACACACACACAGACAGAGAGAGAGAGACAGACTAGGGTCAATTTTGATAGCAGCCAATTAATGTGCTAGTATGTTTTTGGAGTGTGGGAGGAAACCGGAGCACCCGGAGGAAACCCATGCAAACACGGGGAGAACATACAAACTCCACACAGATAAGGCCATGGTCGGGAATTGAACTCATCACCCCAGTGCTGTGAGGCAGAAGTGCTCTTATAGGACTAAAACAGGACATTTTTGTTAGTTTATATAATCTGTGTTCTGGGTGATAGGTCTTTCCAGGCTTCGAAACAGTCCTTTATAATTTAATTCAATTTATTCATTACCTGTGGATTCTAAAAGTCGATGAATAATGATATTCTGTTACATAACATATTATTTACATACTTTAAGACATTAGACTAGAGACACTTTGATTAACCTTATATTTACTATGAGCACTTTAACAATAGGGAAGAGACCCATGACTGAGATAAACCAAGTGACGCATGAATAAAATTAAGTGAGTCTATGTGATTGATTGTATGTTTATTACTATGATAACATAATAAATAATAATATTGTGTGAATATTTATGAAATGTGGGTTGCATATATGGCGGATGACTAAAAACACGTACAGGCCATCTAGTGGCAATGATATAATGTATTGCTATTTGTGTTGTAATTTCTTACCTCATTAACCTATAATCCATATCATTTTGCTGAAAGCGATGTAATCCTTTCTGTGGAGGGCCTTAGATGTGCAGAAAGAGAATGTGCAGGATAACGCATTTTAATATGAAGAATGACCATTTTAAACTTTGTTTTTGCATTAAACAGCTACTTTTATGGAAGCTGTATAAAATAATGTCATTTTGAGTAATACCGTCATTAGATGACAATAAGGTAGTTGTAAGAGGCACTTATGTTATATATTTTTGTTCCAGTTGTTTATATTACCAGTGTTTATTTAAAATTGGAAAAAGTCTAGATTGTTTTGAGTATGTGTGTATTGCATGAGACTGTAAATGTGATAGAATGTTTATGCTTCTCTTTTTCAGCAATATTTTATTATGACTTCGCCACTTACTGAAATCACTTTATGTTTATCCCATATAACCATTTTGATCACTCTTTTCTTTCATTATCAGCACAATTTAAATGCTTTTCCAGTGGACAAATTTAGAAGTGGGGAAGTGCTTTGGTGACATAAATATAAGCTTTTTTATTTAATATTATTGGGTTACCAGTTTTTAGGTTTATAAGACTTGTGTGGAGAGGATGGGAGCTTGGAGTGCATGTGTAAGTGTTCAGAACATATTAGGTGAAGTTGAATTGAGAGAATACGAGTAGATGACTTAGTGTTCAGTTATCACCTTGTATTCTAGAACAATGTGGCAGTACAGCAGAGATGTGTCAATAGTTGCTCCCTTCATCCATTTTTTTCTGTTGTTTTATTGTCTAGAAGTATTATGCTATGATCTTTGCACTTCTCATTTTTGTCAGCCTTTCAAAACATACAATGAACATTATTTGAAAACATTTGAAAGTATTGTAAAGTGCTGTGATCACATTGCAAACAGAAACCAAATACTTAAAGTAATGTATACATTTTGCCAATAGACTTAATATAAAAAGAAACTATCTGGTATGGCTGAAATACTCAAATATTCCTACTAAAACATACAAAATTAATTTCTATGCCATTGAGTTGGAACTTTTAGCAGTATATAAAAGAATATAATAGTCAGTAGTCTGCGCTCTTCTAAACAAATTTAATACTGTGCTGCTCCTTATTCAAGTCAATATTTTAATCACAAGATCTAAAGGGCGCAAAACTCATTAAACAAGGTAACTTGTCAATTTTGTTGCGAGTAAATTTAATACATATAGGGACACTCTGATTAGGGGTGTTGCCTCTAATAGATATAAACAAATTGCTTACTGATTATAAGTAAGCTAATATGGAATCGATTGTTATAGACAATATGGTTGGTAATGCACAACAATAAAAGTAAATGTTGGTACCTCTTTTGTAGTGTTAACCATTCATAAATGCTGTTGTGTCTCTAAGAGGATAAAAAGACTGTATGCCAGATGCCGATTTCACAGACCTAAGGATCTTGGAAAAAACGCTCCCTATTGTTTCTAATCTAACTCGAAAGTCTTACCCTATCGCGTCCTGCAGAAACTTGCTTGGAGTACTACTGTGGAAGTCTTTTTTTGGCCATCCGATCATCTGATAGTGCTGACACACACTCATGGAACACAGAGTTCCTGTATGGTGTAGTACTTTGATCAAAAAGCTACCTCTAACTCGTTTCATTCACACGGTCGTTGTGCATTGCCAACTATATTGTCTAAAACAATCGATTCCATATTAGCTTACTTATAATCAGTAAGCAATTTGTTTATAAGCTATTAGAGGAAACATCCTAATCAGAGTGTCCCTAGAAAAGGTCAGTAGATATTAAGAAAATAAATAGGAAAAACTATTCTATTTTAACACAAGATCCAACTTTGAGAAAGTAATTTCCAGATTATCGGAAAGTAGTTTTTAAAAAGGGAAATCATTTTAAAAACATATTGGACCCAAGTTTCCTAGGGTAGCTCCACCGACAAGCAGAGCAATACAAAGAATGTAGAGTGGCCCTCTAAAAAAAACAGATAGCTGCAGTAAGTGTGTGGGTTTAAGGTGTGTCACATGCTCTTAAATTGGTGATAAACTAAAATAAATAACACATGAAGATAAAATATATATAATATGAGACTATATTAACGGCAAAACAAATTATATTCTATATGCTTTAAAATGCAGTTGCAATTTGCTTTATGTAGGGCAAACAGCTAGAACAATGAAATACAGATTTTTAGAACAGATGTAACATCATTAATAGAGTGATAAGCCACAGTGTTCCTCATTGCTTTTCCAGAATTCATAATGCAGATGCCAGTAATATGGTAGTGATTTTTTAGAACATATAATAAACACTTTGGGCCTCATTTAGAGTCAGAAGCAAGTCCTTTTGTTCAGCGCAAAAAGCACTTTTGGCCAAAGATCCGTCTCAGTTTGCACTCTGACTGAGATGGATGTCCCTGTTCCAGCTCTCTGCACTTAGAGAGGTGGAATGGGGAGGTAGTGGGTGAGCCTAACAATGTAAAGTCATGTTCACGCTCATTACATGCTATTATGAGTTGAATGCAACCGCAAATAGGTCTCTAGGAGACTTATGTTTTGCGGGTGCTTTCATACCTTGCTCTATTAAAAAAAAAGTAAAAAATAATTAAATAAAATGAAAAAGGTGCGCATTCCCTTCCAAACAGCATAGCCAACCCTTGTGCTGTTTGGAGGTGAAATTAACTTTTTTTTTTTTTAACATTTTTATTTTAAATTTAATGATCTGTTTTACAGAGCGCTGTGCATGATACACTTGCACACCGGTCCATAAGGCAGATAAAGAGATTTGCTTGTGCAATATGAACATGTATTCTAAGTCGCACGGATCTAAACATCCGTGCCAATCTAAATACTGGATAAAGTATGGGATGCAATTAACATTTAAGATTTTAGTGTAAATTGCATCCGACTCTAAATGAGGCCCTTTGAGTGGGGGAGATAGGTTTAAAATACTTTGCAAACAGTAAGTATTTTGGATACACCAGCTAAATTCTATGAGCTCTTATGGTTTAAATGAAACACTGGAACTAAACAAAATATTAATCTAACCTGGAACTATGACCATAACAATTGTTTTGGTTAAATAAAGATAGTGATTTATTTGTTTTATAAGATACACCCTAAATGCAAAGATTTTTGTTCTTTATACTTTTATAAAATCAAGATGAAATGTTAGAACTATATTCCATTTGCAGCTTTTGTTATATTGCTTATATTATATTTACATTTTTTATTTATTTGTATGATTATGAGCTTTAGTTTAAATGGTCTTTTTGAATTTATTATATGATGTGATATGAAGTAATTTTGTTTCATACAAATATATATATATATATATATATATATATATATATATATATATATATATATATTACTCAAAATCTGGATTTATTTATTTTTGAATATGGATTACAGATACCCTACCTATTTTCTGCGCATTGAGAGGGTTTTCTGACATTTTCTACTAATGTTAATGTAATTATACTTACAGATGAATGTATATTCTTTAATGTGTAGGACTTTACAAAACTGAATATTAACTTTAAACATAGTGGTTTGAAGATATTTGCTATCTTTAAATCACCTAATATGGGAAATTTGCAATCCTGACAAATATGAAAAAAAACCCAGACTATTAAACTGTAATTACTATCAAGGCATATCACTGCCAATCTTAGATACTAAGCATGAGATTTCTAATATCATTCTTGCACTGTTTTTTTCCCCCTATGTTTCTATCCAGTGTTGGTTCAGCAATTCCCACTTCCAGCTGCAGCTACATCATGTTCATTATTTTAATATTTAGTGCCTGTACACTTTTTTTTGTTGTTTCTAATATCATTGTTTAATAAAGAAACCCCCCTCTCATACGTAACTAATAACCAACAATCATGAATAAAATAATAGTTTATATAGTCTATTTTTATGTATAAAATTGGTCGATGTGTGTCTCCATAGTAAGTCTTAGTACCAGTGGGTTTAATTAACAACGTGTGCGTTAAATCCCTGCACATATATCAAATAAATCGAAAATGAATAAAAGTGTGTTTAATTATAGAAAGTTCTCACTAAAAAGGGTTCTAACTATATCAAAATACTAGGTCATCTTTTGCTTCTTTAAAAAAAAATCCTAGCGCTAAGAATTTGCAAGCCTGCATTATTTCAGTTATGTTTCTGATAAAAACTTGCGCTGTCACTAATATATAAAAAAAATATCAAGATTAAGACTAATCAATTACATATGATGCTTAAAGAAATAATTACTAACTTAGAAAAGGAAATGTTTTTACTTAAAAACAGTTATTATTCTCACACACTGCAATCTTAATAGATAGCAAGCTTTAAAACAATGTTTGTTTTTCAGGAAATAAATTATGTCTTTATTATATTTTCCTTTTTTTTATTTCTAGCAAATATTGTTTTTCAGATTTCAGTGTCTACAAACTGAGTTCTCTGAGTGATAGTGGGAGTAATTACTTCCAGATAGAAGAATAATGACAACAGGTGTGTGCTGCATTTGAAAGGTGTACTAAACAGACTCTATTCTCATTATGTACTTTTACCTTATTGGATAAAGGACATTTACTTTTTGTTTTACATCAAGTTTTTCCACTGATGAAGTAGATTATATGCGGGGAAACGTGTTACAAATTGGCCCAGATTTTTTAACACAAAATATCCTTAATTGATTTTTTTGGGCTAAAAATTAGTCTCTCGGAAATGTCAATTCCAGTGAAGCAGAATTGACAAAAAGCAGACATGCATAACACCATCTACTGGTATTACGGACTGAGACTTTCTTTCTCTTACTCCGAATAATTTGAGAACTTTTGTTTCCAGCAGTTGGAGTCTCTAAAACTTTTCCAAAATTGAAAGATAAGTGCAACTAACTTTTTGCTTATTTGTCTCTATCACATTCATTATCAGAACGGCCTATTTGTGAGACTGGAGGTGTGCTTGAGATCTCAAGAGAAAGGTATATATTCCGCTTGTCCAGTAAGAGAAGTTTATGATCAAATGAGAGATCCAGTCAGTTTCGATTAAACAAAGAAAGTAAATATGGTTATAACATAGATGCTGTCACTATTGACATTTAATTCCAAACAAATACATGTGTGTCCTTATCCACTAATACGAAACTGTGAATTTATGGATCTTTTAAAGAAGGAGAGATTTGGATGGCAACTGTCTTTTTTCATGTTCATTACTTTAGTGCATATTTAGATTATTACTTTATGTGTTTATATCTATTTAATATTAAATGCTATTTTTTTTTTTATATGTGTATCACCTAACACCAGATCCTCTTAAGCACAGTGAACCTAACATAATTGTATCTTCGTTCTAATCTTAGGAGCACACAGTCTCCTTCACAGGTGCAGGAGAAAGTTGATTGATTTTTTTAATATGTAATTAAATATATTTATTTTATCTATTGTCTGATAACTCTGCACCAGAATTCATTACCTTGTTGCTGTTTGTCCATATCTCCCTGTCTATGACATTTAAAAAGCTGAGAAGCCACTCTTTCAAATGATGGTATGTCTGTTAAATTAAATAAATATGTGATGAGTCCAAAGTGCAGAGGAGTGAAGTGAACTTTTACCCTGGTACCTGCTGGCCATGGGTACCAGGAAGGGCCCCATGCTACTTAGCAGTGGACCTGGCATTTGTAGGTTCATTTGGTCACTCCCATCCGTCTATTCTAGTAAAACAGATAACGGAGATAGAACAGATGAGCGGAAACAACAATCGGCTGCCTTGGCTATCTAATTTTTGTGAATTTTTGGTAATGTAGAAAACACAGATGTCACTGAAATCAAATTCATCAAGAAATACCTAATGTCACTATTAATGAACACTTTAGACATTTTTTTTTCAACAAGAACTTTAATTTTAGATTTTACTGAAAACAACGTGTTCTAATTAAAGGTACATATGCTATCTGATCCTTTATTAATTATAAGTATAGAAATGTGGTTGGATTTCCAGCTGGAAAATGTAAGTTCTTTTGTAGGGGAAAAAAGGTAGAAAATCAGGGAAAACCCTTCTAGGTGTGCCATATCCACCACTTTATTCCATTTTAAAAATCTTGTCCTGCAAAATAGAATATAATTGTGCATTTCAGTTCAAAAGTTGGTGCACTCATTCACATAATCCTCACTTAGCAATGAAATCCTCTACTCAGCCGAACTCTTGTGCAAATATATTAGTGGAAAAATATCTTCAAAAGTTCAAAATTATGATCTATTTGTATTACTGCTTTTTTGGAAAATAATTGTAAGTTTATTTAAATGATTTTGAGTTATTAATGATGTTCTATGTTTTATTCCAGTTTACTGTCACTATAGATACAAGGTTGTATTTGATTCCTATACATTGGTTCTGAATGTTTCTTACGAGATCAATGTATAGTAAGTAATCTGTAAAATTTAACCTTTATGCTCATTATTTAAAGCATTTTAATAAAATTAACATGATGAAAAAAAAAATTTGGTGATACAGTACTTAAAATCTTTCTCGACCTTATTAAACGCTTGCCTCTGCACAGATCTAGGCATTATCAACTGTGAAACATACAATGTAAAATCACACCAATTATAGTTTAGAAAGATCTCACTGCTTAAATTTGAATGCAAAAATAGTGGCAGATTTCCATGCATGTCAGTTGAATCCATATTACTATGCCAGCTGCAAGTAGGCATTAGCTTTATCATAATACTTAGCACTTTACAGTGGGTCATAATGTTGCAGCTCTTAACCAATAGATCTAATTGCACTCCTTTTATTAGAGCTGTGATTGTAGGTTTTAGAGCACTATAAACAAATAGTAATCAACTGAACTTGTTACCTCTGAGCAGAAATGTCACAATATGAAATGTCACCTTCAGAAAATACAGTAATTATGGCTTGAATCTATTTATGTATTGTAAGTAAAATAAGACAAACTCAGTAATTCCCTAGACAGCTGATTTTGAGTATGAAATGCCATCTACCTCTCTTCAATCTGAACAATTCTCTTTCTATATTTATCTGTGCCTAAGTAAACTAAGGGAACAAAGTGTACACCTCCAAGCCCATGAAAAAATAAATACAAATTCAAATTGCTAATAGCAAAAACATATTTTGCAGTATATGTCGAAATCACATTTGACAGATAAAAACTCAAATCCATCTTTCTTCTTGTAATTCTAATAAGTTTTAGGGAAAAGAACAGTACAAATATATGCAGTATATGATGAAGGTTTCATCTTAGCATAGGTCGAGTTTACATTCTCGTCTGCACTTCAATCCTGGGTCACTTTACTAAAGAGCCAAGTGTAGCAAAAGCTGTACCTGGCTGTGCCTGGTGAGATTAAAGCCTCAGGTGTGCTGCGGTGATAAGCAGCAAGGATCTCTTTTGAAAGTACCCTACAAAGTGGTCACTGTAATATGCTGGTCATTAGTCTGAGATACCAGTAATATACTGTGGGGCTCATGTAGAATTGGATGTATGTCAGTTTACGTAGAGTATCTTGCGTGAAATCGTTCTGCTCATGGCAATATAATGTGCCCATGCATATGCTCCTATGCAGACTTGTGTGAGTCTGGCACTTACACCCATAAGCGCCTGGAGAGGTGAGATGGAGGAGGTAAGGGGCATGCAAACTCTGGCCGAGTACACTGATGGCATGTTCACACAAATGCGGCTCATGTAGACATTCAGAAACACATCGTATACATGCTGATGATGACTCATCGGAAACCAGGCACATATACGGCTGCATTTTGAGATTCATACAGGGCTGCATATGGGCAGAAATAACCTAGATTTCTGTGCATTTTTTTTTTATATTAATTTGCTTCTGCTTTGCTTCTTGCTCTGCATCAGTCCCTATATGTATATATAAAAGTAAAATGTCCATAAACCTAAAAACAGTTTTCTGTAGCTTTTTACATGAATCTGACCGGATACATTGTAAATACTGAGAACTGTTGTAATCCAGTTCCTATGTATTTGGCTTGTAATTATTACCAATGATAAGGAAGTCTAAAACAATGGTGGTAGTTGTCACATAGTGCCAACTGGCGCTAGTCCACTGCACTAGCACAATTAGCTATAATGTAATTAAGATAACCCTTCACTGAGAAGATGAAGATGACCAGTGAAGAGTGTGAGAAAATACTGGTTGGACTTTCCTTCTGTTAGGTGGTTGGTTTCAATATTTTTGGATTGCTGGTCACACAGCATTTGCAGCTGAAGTTCAGATAAATGTATATGATTGTTAATTCAATCTTTAAAGAATATATGTGATATAGATCATTTTGACCAAGAAATTCGTTTTTTTTTGTTTTATCATTCAAACCCCAGAAATGCACTGCAGGGACTTTTGTAAATCCCAGTAGCAGTTTTCTGTCTTTGTTGGTTGGGGAAGTAAGGTAGTAAGTCTGCAATAACATCACACCCCTTTTTGCAATGATTGTTGCAGTTAATTACAACTCTCATCATCCATTACATTCAAGCATCTATAAGAAGCACTAACAGTAGCTGTCTCTCCACTGTGACATCATGAGCAAGCTGCCTGAATCCTTGTTACAATAGTTAATGTTTGAATCCTGCCTGCCAGTGATAAAACTAATGGAGTGACATAGATTGAAACTGTAAAGAAGCCCCTGGGTCAGTGGAGGCCCATTTGGTCAATGCCACGTATAGTGTAGTTGTGAGCTTCAGAGTGCTGCACCATCACTAGACTACTGTCATCTGTCATTGACAGCCAGGAGGTTTAGTGTAAAGACCACTGCTTGTCCGCTGTTTATATAAAAGACCATGGTTTTGAACTTTATCCACTTCTATTCCACTATCTGTGTACCAAACACTTTTCTTGGGGCTCATCACCAACTCTCTGCTACTTGTTTACTTGACCTTGGCTTGCAATTCTGACTATAACTTGCATGCTTATCTATGTATTATCTACATTGAACTTCCATAGAGCAACTGCTATCATGGGGTCTGGGTCACAGACAAATTGGCTATAGAACTGATCACTGCTTCAGACCAGATCCATTCTATGACTGTCTTTTATTCTTTGCTCATATTGTTTATTTTTCATCATTATTGAGTTTGGTGCAGATACTTAACATTTGATGTCAGTGGTCTCCAGTCACTGGGGTTTATCCTTATTGCAAAACACTAGATCAGAGGTCTTCAAACTCAGTCCTCAAGGGCTACCAACAGTTCATGTTTTCAGGATTTCTGTCTGTAGAAACAGGTGGGATAATTACTGACCCAGCCAAATAGATTAACTCACCTGTGCATGATTAATACAGGAACTTTTGTAGCCCTTGAGAACTGAGTTTGGACACCTCTGCACTAGATTGTGACACTCTGACAATATCAGGATGAGGATACAAAGGAGGCCTAATTATTTCAATACATAACCATTACTTAGTACAATGAGTTAAATTGAAATATATTGTTTATGCTAATCAGCAAACATAAATATCAATTATTTATTCAATAGAAGAGAAGCAGTCTGTATGGAACCTCTGGGGTCTGCTGCTCCTCATGTCTGCGGACAGAGAGAGAGCCCTGGGTAACAGGTAGAAGGTACTATCGGCCTGGAAAAAGTCAGGCCATTAAGCCTTAGTAGTCAGCTAGATCTTAGAGTTAGTGAGAAAGCAGAGAATGCACCAAGAGCTGAGTCTACCAAACCAGTCCAACAAAAGCGGCCAATGAACTAATCATTTACCTTTTAAAACTGCAGGCTGAAGGGACTGGTTGCTCACTCTGGGGGTCCTGCTGAGTTGTGCCCACATTAATTTGCTTAGTGTAAAATATGCACATTTGTACTGCGCATGCTCATATACAGGCAAATGCATACATCTGTATGCAGATCTGACAATTATGATTTCGTATGTTTGGGCATTTTGAACAGGGAGGGAAGAAGAATTCTAATTTAGGCTGAGTACAGAAAGGGCGTGTTCATCTAAATACAATTGAGGCAGACCTGCATGGTTATGTATGTAAGCCTGTTAGTAGAAGTAAATGTTGCAGCTGCTGGAGGGCAGGTGCAAATACACACTGATGATGAATGCAACACTAACTAGTTATTTCTGATTGGAGGATTGCGGATTCATCTCTCTGGATGATAGTGATCTTTCATTGCTCATGTCTATATTATAGTATTGAGCAGCCATTTGCTAGTGTGAGTCTTTTGCTATTTTCGGTCATCTCAGCACAGTTCTGGAAATTTGTAGATGTATGTGATTTATATTTTATTACACCAAATAGTGATTGAATGTAATGCTATCAAAAGGACAACAAATGTTTCTGCTTACGGCATTTATATTACATGTAAACACACAAATCTGTCTTGAATTTTTTTTACTAAGAAAACATATACTCTGATTTAATCCATTACATCTGTAGGATTCATTTAAAAAAGAACAGCATGCTTTTTGATAAATTGTATTTTTTTATTGAAAAAAAATTAAATGAGGCATAGAGATGTGCTACTATTTTTTTCCAGAAGATCATCACCCCAGGGCCAATGTCTGATATAACCTGCAACCCAAAAAGTGGGGGCTGCAGGAGTAGAAGCAGAAGTTAAGGATTTCTTTATAGTCTCTTGCATTCCCTCCATGATATGCACAGTTGGTGAATCTGCAGGTCCAGCAGGTAGAGAAGAGATTGCCATGCATGGTGGCTTATCCTCATGCTCCTATTCCTCCACGGTGGGTGGATGTTACAGTTCTAGGAAAAGTAGAGATTTTTTAATTGTTTTAGTTTGCTTGGCTACTTACTTTGCTTTTTGCTTTTAAGACGAAAAAAAGAAAATCAAGCTTCTTGTTTGTTTTTAAAACTTATTTCTTTAAACTTTTAAACAATATAAATACAACCAAATAAAGGTTTAAACTAATATATTATACCATAAAACTATAAATTTTCCCGTGACCAAGCTCCTGACAGAATTTCTGACAACAATTATGCCATAAGTGATCATTTGTGTAACCCCCTCCTTAGTAAATAAGAAGGAACTATTGGGATCAAATAATATAATGAACAACCACCATTAAATAATTTTAATAGTAGTATTACCTATTAATTGTTTAGTATCTATCTATCTATCTATCTATCTATCTATCTATCTATCTATCTATCTATCTATCTATCTTTTTTACATTAACATTTTTAATGTTACAAGTATTTGCATATGATGTATGATTATGTGATGTATGCTTAGTGACTGTGTGACCTATAGAGTCTACGACGTTGACCTGCTCGATTATCTTCTCCCAGATGTTCCGTGATTACATTGAAAGCACAGTCCTTGTGACACCACGCTGCCAATCATTGTAGTGAATGCAAACATGCAAGCAAGAAGGTTTGCTAAATAGGAGCTACTGCTCCTCACACAAATCAAGGACAGATACCTCACCAGTGAGTTACCTGTGATAAATGTCTTGAAAGCCAGGGCCTACAAAGATGGATAAGGATTGTTAGTATATCCAAATGTAACGCCCTGCACTTCTGCTAAAGTGTTGGTTGTGCGTTTCATTCAATTACCACCAAGAAATAAATAGAATATTAGATATGAAAAGATTTTAAATTAAAACAGGTTCACTTAGCTTGGTTTTCCATGAATTGTTCCAATGTCAGGTTAGAATCGCACATTTCTAACACCAGTTGAGATTCCTTATGTCCTCCATTCATCAGAAGAATCTGGAAGAATACTTATTACGGGATAAATGTTTCCCTGTTTTATGTTTTGCTCTCACTCAAAGTGTGTGTGTCCTTATTTATATCATTTTGAACATTTCCTTGAGCTGTTAATACGTTCTTTGATTGTCTAGCTTTTCCTCTAAGACCCTCCTGTTCATGGTTTAATATTATTATTATTATTATTATTAATTTTTATTTATAAGGCGCCACAAGGCGTCCGCAGCGCCGTACAGAGACAAACAAATTACAAATCAATGGGAGACAGCACAGTACAGTAAACAGTAAACACAGCAACCAGGGGGGAGGATGGAGCGAGAGTGGACGTGGGGTGGAGGACCCTCGAGGAGGAGGGCTAAGTAGCTGGAGAGCAGAGTTAGAAGTGGTGGAAACAGGAGGAGAGATGGCCCTCCTCAGAGGAGCGTACAATCTAACGGGAAGGGTGGACAGACAGAGAGACGCAGGGGAGAGAGGGAGAGTAGGGGGACGGAGGCAGAAGATAAGGTAGGAAGTTAAGTGGGAGACAGAAAGGCTTTAAGAAAAAGGTGGGTTTTTAGGGCCCGTTTGAAACTGGACAGATTAGGGGAAGTTCTGATGGAGGGAGGGAGCTTGTTCCAGTGGAGGGGGCAGCGCGGGCGAAGTCTTGGATACGCGCGTGGGAGGAGGTTATAAGGGGGGAAGAGAGGTGACGGTCAGAGGCAGAACGGAGAGGGCGGGATGGAGCATGAATAGAGAGGAGGGTGGAGATGTAGGGCGCAGTGGAGTTGGCGAGGGTATGTAGGTGAGTGTGAGGAGCTTAAAGAGGATTCTGAAGGGGAATGGGAGCCAGTGAAGGGCTAGGTAGAGAGGGGAGACAGAAGAGGAGCGGCAAGATAGGAAAATAAGCCTAGCGGCAGCGTTAAGAACAGATTGAAGGGGATCGAGATGAGAGTGGGGGAGGCCAGTGAGGAGGAGGTTGCAGTAGTCCAGGCGGGAGATGATCAGAGAGTGGATAAGGCATTTGGTTGCATCTTGGGAGAGGAAGGGCCGGATGCGAGCGATGTTACGCAGCTGGAAGCGGCAGGATTTAGTAAGAGAGAGGATGTGGGGGCCAAAGGAGAGAGGAGTCGAGGATGACACCAAGGCAGCGAAGTTGGGGGACAGGGAAGATAGAGGTGTTGTCAACAGTGATGGAGAGGTCAGAAGGGGATGAGGTATGAGAGGGAGGAAAAACTATGAGCTCAGTTTTGGCAAGGTTAAGTTTGAGGAATCGAGAGGACATCCAGGAGGAGATGGCAGAGAGGCAGGTGGACACCCTAGAGAGGAGGGAGGGAGAGAGATCAGGAGAGGAGAGGTATAGTTGAGTGTCGTCAGCGTAAAGGTGGTAGCTGAAGCCGAAGGAGCTGATGAGTTCACCCAGGGAGGAGGTGTATAGAGAGAAGAGTAAGGGTCCCAGAACAGAGCCCTGAGGGACCCCAACTGGAAGGGTGGACGGGGGGGTGAGAGACCCAGAGGTGGTGACAGAGAAGGATCGGTGAGTAAGGTAAGAGGTGAACCAAGACAGGACTGGGCCGGAGAGGCCGAAAGACTGGAGGATGTGAAGGAGGAGGGGGTGGTCAACGGTGTCAAAGGCTGCAGAGAGGTCAAGGAGGATGAGAAGGGAGAAGTGGCCCTGGCTTTAGCAGAGAGAAGGTCATTGGTGACTTTAGCCAGGGCAGTTTCAGTGGAGTGGAGGGGGCGGAAACCAGACTGGAGAGGATCAAGGAGGGAGTATTCAGAAAGGTAGGAGGTGAGACGGCTGCAGATGAGCCTCTCGAGAATTTTGGAGGCAAAGGGAGAAGAGATATGGGGCGATAGTTCGAGAGAGAAGTGGGGTCGAGATTAGGTTTCTTAGGAATGGGGGATACGAGAGCATGTTTGAAGGAGGAGGGGAAGATGCCAGTGGAGAGGGAGAGAGTAATGAGGTGAGCGAGGTGGGAACAGGTGGTGGGGGAAAGGGAGCGAAGCGAAGAAGGTGGGAGGGGATGGGATCCAGGGGACAGGTAGTGGGGGGGAGGATGAAATGAGAGAATGGACTTCCTCTCCGCTGGTGGGACGGAAGGAGTGGAGGGGAAGGAGGTTGGGGGGGAGGACGGAAGAGTGGGAGGGGTGAAAGAGAGAGTGGAGGAGGAGATTTCAAGTCGGACTGCCTCGATTTTAGAGGAGAAGAAGGAGGCGAAATCGGAGGCAGTCAGGGAGGAGGGAGGGGGGGAGGGGAGGGGGCCAGGAGAGTGCTGAAGGTGGCGAAGAGGCGGCAGGGGTTAGAGGACTGGGAAGAGATGAGGGATTTAAAGAAAGATTGTTTAGCGAGTGAGAGGGCAGAGCTGTAGGATGAAAGGATGAGTTTAAAGTGGTGGAAGTCAGCCAGGGAGCGGGATTTTCTCCAGTGACGTTCGGCAGTACGGGAGAATTTTTGGAGGAAGCGGGTAAATTTGGAGTGCCAGGGTTGGGGTTTGGAGCAGCGGTGGTGGACGGAGTGGGCAGGGATGACCACGCCCAGAGCGGAGGTGAGGGTGTGATTGTAGAGGGAGACCGCCTGGTTGGGGCAGGCCTGGGAGGAAAGGGGAAAAAGGAGGGTATCGAAAGAGGAGGACAGAGAGTCAGGGTCAAGAGCATCGAGGTTGCATATGGACAAAGTAGGTTTGGGCAGGGGGAGGGGAGCAGGAGAAGAGGAGAGAGAGAAGGAGAGGAGATGGTGGTCGGATAGAGGAAAGGGAGAGATGGAGAAGTCAGAAAGACTACATAGGTAGGAGAAGACAAGATCAAGGGAGTGACCAAGGCAGTGGGTAGAGGAGGAGGTCCATTGGGTGAGACCAAGCGAGGAAGAGAGGGTGAGCAGTTTGCTGGAAGCAGGGTAGGTGGGGTTGTCGATGGGGATGTTAAAGTCACCGAGAATGATCGAGGGGAGATCGGAGGAGAGGTGGTGAGGAAGCCAGCTAGCAAAGTTGTCGAAGAAGAGGGAGGTGGGGCCAGGGGGGCGGTAGATGACAGTGACGCGGAGGTGGATGGGGTAGAAGAGGCGGATGGAGTGAGCTTCAAAGGATCAAAGGAGGAGAAGGAGAGGGAGGGTTCAGGGGGAATGACACGAAAAGTACAGGTGGAGGAGAGGAGGAGGCCAACTGCACTGCCTGGGCGGGCACCAGGCCTGGCGGAGTGGGTGAAGGAGAGGCCATCATAGGAGAGGGCAGCGGGGGAAGTAGTATCAGAATCGGAGAGCCAGGTTTTAGTAACGGCAAGAAGGTTAAAGGAGTTGGATAGAAAGAGGTCGTGGATAGCAGTCAGCTTGTTGCGGACGGATCTGGCATTCCAGAGGGCACAGAAGAAAGGGGGAGAGGAGAGGGGGGAAATGGGAATGAGGTTAGCAAGATGAGCAGCGCGCGGGGGAGGGTGGGGAGGAACGAGAGAGGTAGGGCTGAGAGTATGGGTATGGAGTGAGAGCGGGGAGGCATAGTAGGGAGAGAGAGTAACAGAACAGTGAGATAGTGGGGACAGTGAAAAACAGGTAAGAACAATGGCAGGAAGACATTGAAAAGGTGGAAGATAATAACGAATTAGGGCATGGAGGGCATGGAACAACAGAAATGTTTAGAAATGTATTTATGGCATTCTTGGATATGCTTTTATCTAACATCATGTTTGTTCATCATACCTTGTGATCTCTTATCAAGATATGAGCTCATCCACCTCTCTCTGCATGAGCTATAAATGGGTACTGTAAAGCTCTGACAGACAATTCTGGGAAGTGTGTGTAAACCCCCTTTCTACTTAACACTAAATGAAACCCCTCATGTCCTCCATTCATTGGAGGAATATGGCAGAGTAGCTATTATGGGATAGATGTTTGTCTAATGTATGTTTTGCTCAATTCTTAGCTCACACCTGAAATAGCTGACTCAATGAGTGTGTGTGCCCTTATGTCTATACTGTTGTTCACTCTCTTAATGTGTTAATAAGTTTTTAGTTTGATAGCGCTTTGCCTTTCCTCTAGGACCCATCTGTTCATAGTTTAGAATATATGTATGACTTTATTGGATATGCTTCCCCGCTTCTTTTTCTAACATATTGTCTGCTCCCTCCTACCTGGTGTCCAAGATGTGAGCTCATCCATCTCTCTTTGGATTAGCTATGAATGGGTACTTGTGTGAAGTTGTGACAAATTACATGGTTGATATCATAATGTGGAAGTGAATATTATTTTGCTCCCATTGTTGGATCAATATCCAAAGTTTTCATAATTACAAATGTGTTTTTTTATACTCAAGTTAAAATCCAAAATCATAAACTATAGATGCTAATTAGATGCAAACTTTGAAATGATAAGTTAGTTGTTTGTAATCTAGTGCAATGTACTGTATATTTAATTCATACAATAAACATCATGTAATATGATGGATAGATGTGCTACATAATTACTTTTATAATACAAAATTGCACATTTGCATTTAACAAATTAAAGGGGTATTATATCATCATCATCAGCAGCTATTTATACAGTGCCACTAATTCCATAGCGCTGTACAGAGGACGCACTCACATCAGTCCCTGTCCCATTGGAGTTTACAGTCTAAATTCCCTAAACCGAGAGAGGCTAAAGTAAATTTAATAGCAGCCAATTAACCCAGTAGTAGTATGTTTTTGTATCATCATCATCATCATCATCCACATTTATTTATTTAGCGGCAGCAAATTCAGTAGCACTTTACAATTTCGGACAAGCACAGTAATAAACAATACTGTATAATACAGGCCAATTAACCAAGTAGCAGTATGTTTTTGTATCATCTGTGAGGAGTTTGCATGTTCTCCCTGTGTTTCCGTGGGTTTCCTTTGGGTGCCCCGGTTTTCTCCCACACTCCAAAAAAACACACTGGTAGGTTAATTGGCTGCTACCAAGTTGACCCTAGTATGTGTGTCTCTTTGTCTGTGTGTGTGTTAGGGAATTTAGACTGTAAGCTCAAATGGGGCAGTGACTGATCATCATCACCATTTATTTATATAGCGCCACTGATTCCGCAGCGCTATACAGAGAACTCATTCACATCTGTCCCTGCCCCACTGGAGCTCACAGTCTAAATTCCCTAATATAGACACACACTCACACACACAGACAGAGAGGGAGACAGACAGACAGGTAGAGACTAGGGTCAATTTTTGAAAGTAGCCAATTAACCTACTAGTATGTTTTTGGAGTGTGGGAGGAAACCGGAGCACCTGGAGGAAACCCATGCAAACACAGGGAGAACATGCAAACTCCACACAGATAAGGCCATGGTCGGGAATTGAACTTTTGACCCCAGTGCTGTGAGGCAGAAGTGATAACCACTACGCCACCGAGTGAGTACTCTATACAGCATTGTGGAATCAGTGGCGCTATATAAATGAATGGTGATGATGATGATCAGGGGTCAAAGGGTTGCTGTTTTGTGTGAATTGTGTAAAGGGTGGTAATAGGGTAGTGAGGTTAGGAGGAATATTATAAGCTTACCTGAAGAGGTGGGTTTTCTAAAAAGACTTGAAAGTTTGTTGACCAGAGTAAAGTCTTATTTTGTGTGGGAGGAAATTCCATAAAGTGGGTGCAGCTTGAAAAGAGTCCTGTAAACGGGAATGGGAGGATGTAATGAAAGTGGATGAGAATAGCAGATCTTGTGCTAAACGGAGTTGTCGAGTTGAAAGATATTTTTAGACAAGTGAAGAGATGTATGTAGGTGCAGTTTTGTTGATAGCCTTGTATGCTAGTAGAAGTATTTTATATTGAATTTGGTAAAAAACAGGCAACCAATGTACAGACTTACAGAGTGTTTCAGCAGAGCTAGAACAATTTGCAAGAAAAATCAGTCTAGCCACTGCGTGCAAAATATATTATCGAAGTAAGAGTCTGTTTCAGGGAAGACCAGTAAGGAGGGATAACAAAAGTCAAAGAAAGTTCTGAGTCAAGGATCATACCTAGGCAGAGAGCTTGCAGGGTGGGATTTAAGGTCATGTTGTCAACAGAAATAGAAATGTCATGTAGGTAACTTCTGTTGTTGGGTGGGAATATTATTAACTCTGTTTTTGAAAGATTGAGTTTGAGTTGGTGAGAAGGCATCCAAGATGAAATTGCAGAAAGACAGTCAGTAACTTGGGACAACACAGATGGTAATAGATCAGGAGAGGATAGATACATTTGGACATCAACCACATAGAGATGATACTGAAATCCAAAGGAGCTTATTAGTTTTCCAAGAAAAGTGGTATAGATAGAGAACAGCAGAAAACCAAGGATGGAGCCTTATGGTACTCCAACTGATAAAGGAAGCTGAGCAGAGGTGCATCTAGAGAAATTAATACTGAAAGAAAGATTGGAAATGTAGGATGAGAATCAGGATAGAACAGTGTCTTGAAGACAATGATTATAGAATATGTATGAGAATAGAGTTGCCAACAGTGTCAAATGCAGCAAAGAGGTCTAGGAGAATTAGAAGAGAGTAATGGCTTTCAGTTTTAGCATTATTAAAATCATTGACAACCTTAGTCAATGCAGTTCATTTGGAGTGTTGAGAGTGAAAGCTCTCATCATCATCAGTTATTTACATAGCACTGTACAGAAAACTCACTCACATCATGTATGCAAAGTTTCACTCACTGATGATTAATGTAATAAGCTTAAGACTAATAAACACAGGTCTGTATCCCCTAAGAAGTGGGTGGTGTGCTTCTTTGAGTGCTGGTTCTATGAAAGCATATATATTTTAATTAAAAGGAATGCTATTTACCTGAAAAAAACAGATTAATATTTTGGTGCACAGGAAATACTTTAACCTTATTATGACAATTGCGATTCACTTTGTTCCATTCATTCATTACCAGAATGTTTAAGAGCATTTAAAAAATCTTATGCTTTGGATTAAGACAAATAATAAAAATAAAGTCATGGGGGAATTAAATTAATTCAAAGTGTCTCTGGAATGTCCATGAGACACTTTGCGGTGAAGGTTTCATAGAAATCTCTGCTCATTTTTCCTTGCACCCAATAGAGGTGGTAGGAAAAATGAGCAGATATTTTTACTGTAATTGCTGGCAATGTGCGCAATTGTATTCTTGTATTCAGGAACACATATCTACTTTTTTGTGCAGCTTCTATTTAGGTATTCAATTCTACAAAAAAAAGTCACAATGTTCAGCAATGAGTAGACATCATCATTTTCTTTTGTTATATCTGCATATTTACATGTAATATTTGGAGGAATAAGTAATATGTTTTCTGTACTGTTTTACTTATTTAAACGCCACTACGTATCACTGTGGGCTGTGTATGCTTCAAAGTTCTCTGGTTCCTGGTCTATTCATGCGTCATGTTTGAACATTAAAGTCACTGTATATACACATACTGCATACAGTTATTTGTTTGGCCTGTTTCTATCCTTTAACCCCACATTTTTGTCAGATGATGGCATATGAGTGTCTAATTTTTCAGCTTTCCATTACATTATTTAGACATGGTTAAATCACTAAATAAGTTATTTTTGTTCACAGTTGAGTATTGCAGTACTTGTTATAAACTGAAAGATTGCAACATATGCTTGTATTGCTTTGTGCATTAACTGGGTGGTAATAATGGTCTAACTAGGTTTCACAATAACATCCTTTAGGGCGAAAAAAAACCCTTAAAAACAATTAGTAATTATTGAGCAGTGCTATCTAATCTTGAAAAATAATTGATAACATTTGCTATGTTTTTGATTTAATAAAAAATGATCAATATGACAAGAGCACAAGGTGAACTTCAATTTTTCTATCTCCTATCTATTTATGCCTGTAGAATTACATTGGCCAGCTGTATGATATGATGAGGAACCTTGAGGAATGTTAGGTTTTGTTTTCAGCTCAGTATATTTTTAGTATGATGAACACATTTTTTTTTATTTAGCAAGGAGCATGGTTATGTTTATGTATTCAACATAAATATATCAAGTGCAGTATACACATTCTTATTTTTATTCTTCTTCTTCTTCTTCTTCTTATTATTATTATTATTATTATTGTTATTATTAATTTTTTATAGTTAATATTTCTTTATTGGGTTTTAAGAAACAAACCATGAATAAAAAACACATAATAAAAAACAACACAACACAAAGGCATATGTTGTACAAAGGCACGAATAAGCGTACAACAATGAAAAATCTGTATCATCATCATCATTATTTATTTATATAGTGCCACTGATTTTGCAGCGCTGTTCAGAGAACTCATTCACATTAGTCCCTGCCCCATTGGAACTGACAGTCTAAATTCCCTAACACACACTCAGACAGACAGAGAGAGACTAGGGTCAATTTTGATAGCAGCCAATAAACCTACTAGTATGTTTTTGGAGTGTGGGAGGAAACTGGAGCACCCGGAGGAAACCCACTCAAACACGGGGAGAACATAAAAACTCCACACAGATAAGGCCATGGTCAGGAATTGAATTCATGACTCCAGGGCTGTGAGGCAGAAGTGCTAACCACTTAGCCACCATGCTGCCCATAATATCCCATGCCCATGTATCACTGTATAGAACTTGTCAAAAAGCGAATCTCCCAACATTTTGTGTGTCTGAGCCGTCACTCACAAACCTCTTAAAAACAAATACTTGTCATATATAAAATGATTTTAAGTGGAAAATATAGGCAAATGCCTAGAAAAAACTATGTGTAATAGTCTTCAAGAAAGAAAAAACAGAAAATCCAGGTAAGGAGGAAAGAGATCTACCAAGGAAACTGGTAGGGATTCAGGAAATAGGTGGAAAAAAGAAGAGGAGAGAGAGGACAGAAAAGAAAGAGGGTACAGTTCCAGGAAAGAAGGAATAAAAGGGTTAAATAGGAACCAAGGGAGATGTTATAGTGGCACAGTGATGGCCATGGTAGAGAAATCTACTTGTGGGAGGGAATTCAAGGATGCATATTTTTCTGATTCTAGCCAGGGACCCCATAGAACACAGTTTTCCTCAAATGTATGAGCAGTGGATAAGATAAGTTCATCCATTGTCTTATAGAATTCTAATCTCCTGAATCATTCTCGCAGAGTTGGATGACATGGAGATTTCCAAAAGACTAGGATCACGGCTTTAGCTGCCGAGTTAATATGTTTCAAAAGGGACTTTATAAAACAAGATAAAGGGACAGTCATCTTATTAAGCAGCCAGAAACAGGGATTATCATTCACTCCATCTCCTAGGATGTCTTTAGAGGTGGCAATGACCTGATCTAAAAAGGGATAGGGCTATGGTGCAGTCCTAACAAATGTGTAGGGAGCTACCTGGAGCAAGATTACATCTTCAGCAAGAGGCATGAACACATTGGCAAATTTTAGCTAAATGGACAGGGTTTCTATACAATCTGGTGAGAACCTAATACTGGATCTCTAAGTTAATAACACTGATGGAACATGCATGAGTCGTCCAGAAAATATTAGATCAGTCAATGTTTTCAACCAAGTTCCCTAGACCCCTTTCCCAGTCTTTTGTAAATATAGGCAGACAACTTAAGAGATTCTCTCTAAAAAACTTGTATATGTTAGAGAGTAAATGGTGAGGACAAGTTGATGCTGAACACATTGATTCAAACAACGTTAGTTCTCTATTAATGTCCTTATGAGTGCCACCAGAAGTCAGAAAGTGTTTAATTTTGTGTTCCAAAATTTAAAAGCACTGTCAGGGGATCTTGGAGGGAGGTAAGAAGGGAGTAGCAAACAATGGGGTCAATAGCGAAGTTGAGGAAGAGACATATTTATGTGTATGGTGTTTAGCCCACTTAGCAACTGTAGGACCAATAGTTGAATGTCTAATTGTAGGTAACTTATGCAGCCAAGGTATGACCATTGCTGGAGAGTTAAGATAATTTTCCTCAATCACCAACCATTCTTTGTCCAATTTCGGGTTCGACCATTCTAGATTCCTGGCCCACATAATTACATTATAACAAGCTGGAAAATGTGGGAGCTGGAGTCAACCCAAATGTCTGCGTCTGTATAGGACATCATGTTTATAGTGAGGCCTCTTCGCACCCTACACAAAGTCTCTTAACAAACATTCTAGGTATAGAAACCACCTGGTTGGTCCTCCCTGTCCAGGAGAAATTTTTATTCCGCCACTCTCAAGGGATTATGTACTTTGCTCAGATAGGATCGGAAATTAATTCCAAAAAGTTGGGATGGATCTTTAGAGATAATCACTCCTAGATTTTTAATTTGTAAAGCTAAAAGCATGTTGTAAACCTTCCACAATGGGGAGGGGGGATGTTGAGAGCCACAGGGTGCTACTATATTAATTGCTTTTTGTTGGAAGGGCTAAAATGAATCATCTGTTTTCATTCTGAAGCAGTCAAAGTATTTTGTGAGTACAAATGTATGTTTGCTTTGAATTTTTTACTTTAATGTACAAACTTTACTCTTCTAAATGAAGCAATTATAACTATTCCGTTGATTGTACAACCCATTCTACTGGCGATATGAGAGTCCAATGCGTGCTGGATACCCCATTGAAGCCATGGCATAGCTCTCCACAGTCTCTTTCTCATACCCCTTACAAAAAGCAACCTACATCAAAAAGGGGTATATTTATTTGATGAATTATATTCATATTTACTATGGTTGCAAGAGTGTGGTGCATTGTGGATAATCTATAGCAAATATATGTGTTGCCACAGTATATTAAATAAACATTCAGGTATCAAGCGTGGACAGTCCTGGAAGTACTTCAAATACTCTTCAAAGCTTAAATAAAGATGAATTTCTATTTCTTTGTGTTTCTGATTTTTAAACAACCTCATCTGAGTCTATTGTCAGAGTGTCCAACTGAAGCATATTCTCTTAACCACTCTCCTATAAAACCCTGCATCCCAAGAACACCATTGCTCTCCTGAAAGTGTATTTTCATGTGGAGTTACCTATTTATGCTCTAATTATTCAATCATTTGTTGAGTCAGCAAGCCTAGTCTCAATTGTTTGAGTCCTATATTTATGCTTGTTTTTATCCATGTGAATTAGTAAGGTCAGCCTAAACAGTTACCTTTCTGTATACACCAACAACCAGGCTACTTGCACTCTACCCATTTCCCATACAGCTAAATTCGGTCACCAATACTCTTTGGCCCCACAACTTTTGCAGAGTTTTATGTGCAAAATGGAGGTGAAGGAAATGAGGAGAATGGGGAGGTCTGGGAAGTAGATCAGTGATGGAAATACATATGGCTTAGGCCTCATACTCATTCGTATTGAGCATACGTGTTTGATATGCATTTTTACTTGTTTTTTTTTCTAGATTTATACATTATTGTGGGCTTCCTGGATTGTTTATACATTGCAATTATAAAGAATGGAATACATAGCATTCCAAAAAGCACAAACACTAAGCAAGGAATACAGTGCAAGTAAATATGCCAATGGCTGTTTAACACTAGAAACAATGTTTTCATGCTTGTAAAATGTAGTGAAAAATACACCAATGGGTATAAGGCCTAAGATAGATCTAATAATGAACCAGACTTAGGTAAAAAGACAAGTATCAAAATACAAACTCAGTGAGCCCTTATTACATGAAGCTCCAATCAGTAGACTCAAATAAACCATGTGACTGAAAATTGTGTCAGAGGCACACACCCAGCTCAGGTAAAGACAGACTGAGTGGCATTATAACCCATCAATAAATAACAGACCATATAAATGGGATGTCACTGGCAGAAGTCCTCAGAAAAGAGCACTAGAAAGCCAAACAGGAACAGGAGAAAGGCAGAGGCTGGCCAGAAATCATGGTAGGAAGCAACAACACAGTCTTGATTGGAAGCCAGGTTCAGGTAGCAGAGAAAACAACATGGTCATGATCAGAAGCCAGGTTAAGGTAGCAAAGAAAAGAACATGGTCAAAATCCAAAGCTAGGTCAATGCATGTGGAATCAGGACAACAGATAAACTGTTGAGAAGATGAAAAAGATAGGCCTGTTCAATGATCAATTTCTCTATGTTCAATGGCCAATTTTAGTGTTATTTGAACAGTTCTACTAATGCAAGAATCCATTGTTCATACAGACATCATTACTGCTCATCATAGTACACTGCAAGACATATTGTCACTGAGGAATAGAGACAAGTGCCAGTGGAAAGGAAAGAGTGATGTCCAGCAGTGCAATTACCACAGTACTTCTTGGAACTATTTTCAAAACCGTGCTACGCTTCTCTGAGGACCAGGTTATTTCACCCATTCAGCTGTTGGAATCTAGTGAAAGAGTTTACTGAACTGAAACACCTGCTGTCTGAGGACATGAATTGTACTTGCTCATGCTTGTACAAGGTGAACCTCAATTTAAATATGATGGTGGCCATAGTCCTACTTAGTCCCGAGGAATGGAAAATTGATGCCCAGAGCAGGGCATGGGAGGCAGTGTTTACAGGCTCTGGGGTATCAGAGTGCTACAATCATAAAATATAATAATCTTGGGTAACAAAATGTCATTACTTATTAATTACAAAATAATTTTTTTTGCTATGTGAGTAATGACATCATTCTTTCTTTATTAGGAATCTGTTAGAACTCATATTATCATAAATAATAGTTTCACCCAATCCTCAAGGAGACCCTGACTTCTTTCTGAGGACCTGGCCTTAATGCCTCCTAGCTTCCTCTTGATTTATATGGTTTTTGAACACCTAGGTCCATCAATATTCCTAAAATATTTTATTACGTGAAATATTACATAGAACCCAATATTTCAAATGTGGAAAGAGGGACACACATTTATTAACTTAATGTCACTTACATTCACCTTAGCATACAATTGGTTATAAATGAAAATAAAACACATTTATATAAATACTCCACTACTGAACACACATTAAAACTTGATACAAGCAAGAAGTTTACGATTACGTAACTATACACCAAACATGGTGGAAAAGAGATTTGTATTTGTGCACAATGGAATAATGTAATAAAGTGTCATATACATAAGAGAGAAAAGTGTTATTAATAAATATTAAAGTTGCATTTTCCATATAAAATGTAATTAAATACAAACCCCCCGACATTCATTGTTTACCCTTGTAAAAACACCAAAGGAAATCTTCTTTCCCACTGTAGTCCAAGTGGAAAATATAAATAAATCCTAATAGAGGGCTGCAAATTGATATACTATAGCCACAAAAATGCATACTATCAGCTGGAGCACTCAAGACACAAACGGTTAATCTGAAGAGGCTAGATAGTGCTGCTACTGTCATTATCATCATCGCGTATCTTTACTCCAGCCCTCCATTACTAGAAAAAGATTTTCCTCATTGGATGTATCCAAGTGTATTTATGTTGCATCTCCAGTGCGGTGGTAATCGGTTTCCTGGCTCTTGGAATACCGACACTCACTATAGTGAAAAACAATCACAATGACTGTAATAACTACATAATTTAAATGTACATTTACCTTAACATTGACAGCTCAGAACTGCGAAAACACTGCTATGCGACTGGTGGTAATTCCGAAGATACTGGATGACGGTGCTTCAATTTCACATCACACAAGTGAGCGACATTAACATTTAAAGCAGCATTTTAATGTAAGGGTTAGTGGTTAGGGATAGGGGTAGGGTAGGGGATAGGGCTAGGTTTAGGCTGTGGCTGGTACTATTGCCGCTTTAAATTTAAACATCTCAATGCGGCTCACTTGCGTGACGCCAAATTGAAGCGCCAGCATAAAGTATCTTCGGAATTACTACCAGTCGCATACCAGTGTTTTCGGAAATCTCCACTGTCTTTGTTATAGTAAGTCTATAATTAAATTATGTTGTTATTACAGTCATCGTTGTTTTTTCATCGCTATAGTGGGTGTCGGTATTCCAAGCTCCGGAATACCGTACCCGACCCCTCCAGTGTGCGTGCTATACTTTGTTAGAGTTGGATTTATAAGAATAATACAATTTGTAGACTACAACCTGATTGGCACTAATATAATATATTATTGTTTTTGTTATTGTTATTATGCATATTGTTTATTTGGGAATTTTTATAAAAGAGTCTATTTAATCATATGGACTATTTAACCTTTAAAATGACTAATGGATGTTTACTAGAATGAGATCCATGTTGGTGATTCATCAACTCCCTTATAAACTGCTCATGTGACCTCTGTGATGACATCACTTTGTTTAAACACAGCCAACTTTGTTAAAAGTCATAAAGTGGCCTGCAGCAAGACCAGAGCTCTCTCTCTCTTACTCTCAGGCCATGGGTTGCAGGTAGTATTGAAACTGTGCTGTGAACTGTACTATTTGCTATAACTAAAAATGTAAAAAGTAAACTTCTACTTGCTACAACCACTGCAGTTGATATGGACAATGTACATTTATTCTGAAAAATTAATGCAACAACTTCATCACGTCCTTACTGTACTCATTTTATAAATGCCCGCCCCCATTGCACGTCTGCGTGTGCATAGGGATGGAAATCTAAGTTACACACAAATCTAGATATGGATGCATTTTGTATGCTTAAAAATTGACAGATGCCGATTTCAACATCAGCTTCTTATTTAGTTATTTTATTATATAAGCAACCATGAATTTTTTTGTGCAATTTGATTTTTATTAAATCTTCAAAATCAGTACAAACATGAAGTACATGAAGTACATGTAACAAGAAAGGCATGTTTCAAACATAGAGTCACAGATAAGATTCATAATCTAAGCCACAGTAAAATAACTTAGTTTTTCACGAATATACAATACAGAAAAATTATATAAAGATGTAATGACATAGACATAAAAGAAGACGAAGAAAAGTTAAAGAGAAGAGAAGGGAGGTAAGAGTGGTTAGGGGAGGGGGGTAACTCCTCGAGGTGTGTAAAGCCCAGATAAAAGAGATAGTGTCCACAGAGTTTACATGTAACGTGACCTCTCGCATAAGCATCCATCAACATTCAGATCTCAACTGAGAATAGTTAACCCGAATCGATAAGAGAGTGGTATGACGTGGACTCATTAAATTCAAGTCCTCGTAGCCATATTGCCGTGTATTCAGTGACCTTCTTTTGACTGGAGAAGTATGTGTCCTCCATAAGCCAATAAAGGTCAATCTGTCTAGCCCACTCCCACTCGTATGTCAGGGGGCCCAGGAGACCGCCAGTGGACTGGGACAACTCCTAAGGTGGCATTACATAGATGCCGAAGTAAATTGGTATATATAAGATACTAAATAACCAGAAGTCTGGTCCATCTGGGGTGAGGTGCCTAAAATATTCTCTGTAACAGTTTTCACCTTACTCCAAAATATCGATATCACAGGGCAGGACCACCATATGTGGAAGGTGGTTCCTGGTCCAGAACCACATTTCCAACATGACCCCGAGACATCCGGGTGCATTTTGATAAGTTGAGAAGGGCATCTGTACCAACAGGAGAGGACCTTGTATTGCGTCTCCACCACAGAGAGGCTAAAGGAGCTTGCCATCGTGTATTGGAAAGCTTTGACCCAAAATTGTTCAGAGGTTTCTCTCCTCAATTCTCTGTGCCAAGTACTGGTAATTGGATAATTTGGAGTATAATTTAACAATGATTATTTGGTGTATCTTTGAGATGGTATGTTCGAGTTCGATATAGACGCAGAACAACCCCTCAAAGCCGGTCAGACCTCTACTTGCGCCCTCCATAACATCTCTCGATTGTAAATAGTGTCTAATTTGCAGGTATGACCAAAACTCTGAAGCACATAGGCCTAGTGTGCCCTGTAAGAGAGAGAAGGCATTTACATTAACCACCAGCAGGCCACTCTGAAGCGTCTTGTCTGTGTATCAAGTTCAAAAAGCCCCTGTGTGAGTCCAGGTGTAAAGTCAGGATTGGCAGTCAGGGGAGTAAGAGGCAATAGTGGGGATGATCTAAATTTTAGATTTAGGAGTCTCGACCAGCATTGAAGAGTGGGCCCATTGTGGGGTGTGAAGTGTGTGCAAGTTTGGGCAACCAGGGAAATATAGTTGTGGAGACCCCCATTGCATGTTCTTCAATATAAATCCATTGCTTAAAGGGTGTCGTTCTAGTCCACTTCATCACCCTGTTTAGAAGTACCGTCTGATAATATTTAGCAAAGTGGGGGAGCTGAAAGCCCCCCTGAGTCTTCCGCCTATATAAAACGTCATGGCAAAACCTAGGTGGCTTACCAGCCCAAACTAATTTGCGTACCAATCTTTGTAGATCTAAAAAGGGTCCAGGAGGAATATGTATCGGGAGGGTTCGGAGAAGGTATAAGATCTTTGGAAGAATATTAATTTTGATAATATTTATCCTCCCTATCAATGAGAAGCCCCGAGAACGCCAGTGGCCAAAGTCTGCTTGAAATTTGGGTATCAATGGGACAAAATTTATTTTGTATAAGATGGAGAGGTCTTCCGATAGCAGTACACCCAGGTATTTAATTTGAGAGGGATGCAAGGTTAAGGGGAATAACCTTTTAAGACCTTCCACAACAAGCGGTGGGATGGAGAGGTTCAGAGCCATAGATTTTGTAAAGTTGATTTTAAAATTGGACAGTGTCCCAAACCTTTTGAATTCAACCATTATATAGTGAGATTAAGGGATTGATTATTGTTGCTAATAGGTCATCTGCGAAAAGAGCCAATGTCGTCCCCACCCTCACCCTCACCCCAGAAATATCAGGATTTTTTCTATTCGACCGGGCAACTGCCTCCATATATAGGACAAAAATCAACGGGGACAACGGGCAACTCTGACTTGCGCCATTGTAACTGGAAAATGGGTCAGAGAGAGAGCCATTAATCTTAATAAGCGCAGTTGGGTTCTTATAGAGGGAAAGGATTTTATGAAGACAAATCAGATCCAGTCCTATGTGCTCCAGCACGCCTTGTAGGATTTGCCAGTCCACCCTGTCAAAGGCTTTCTCAGAGTCAGTGGATAATAAGAGGGTAGGAGAATGACCTCATTTTACACGGTGCATCAGGTCAATAATCTTGGTGGTATTGTCTCGTGCCTCGGGGCCTGGGACAAAACCTACTTGGTCACTATGTATTAGGTCTGGTAGGAGGGTTTTCAGGCGGTTTGCCGCCATATTTGCAAAAATTCTATGTTCAATCAGGATATCGGACAATAACTGGAGCATAGGGAGGGGTCTTTTCAATCTTTAGGGATAATTGTAAGGTAACTGTAAACTGTCGGGAGAAGCCTGAAATCTCATTCAAAACCTATAGAAGGAGGGAATTTAACACCTCGCCGAACATCTTATAGTAGCTAATAGTGAATCCATCTGGCCCTGGATCAGTGGATGTGGAAGCAATGGCTTTGTTTAGTTTCTGTATAGTGAAAGGTTGGTCTAGCATCTCCCTATTCAGTTCTGAAGGCGTAGGGAAATTGCGTCTCTTGAGATAAGCTCTAATTTGTTCCTGTTTTAGATCTGAATCTATCAGTGGAGGAGAAGGCGCTATATTATATAGCCCAGAGTAGAAGGCATGAAACGCTGATGCTATGTCCCCAGTCAAGTGGCTCTCCCTCCCTTTTGTATCTTTTATTGACTGGATAAAAGAGGCCGCACGTTGGGATCTTAATGCTTAAGCTAACATTTTGCCAGGTTTGTTGCCCCATTTAATGTATTTATATCTGCATTTGTCATGTGCCAATTTCGTTCTGTCACATAGTAATTTATTAAGAGCCGTCCTAGCGTCCGTCAATTCTCATAACTTTCCCCCGGCCAAAGAGGATTTATGGGTAATTTCCATATCTCTAATTTTAATTGAGAGTTTATCTTTTAGAAAAAATCTTTCTTTTTTGACCTTCGATCCTAATTGGATGATCTTTCCTCATAAGACACATTTATGAGCCTTCCAGATGGTAACTTTAGACATTTCAGTGGAATCGTTATGAGTGATATAATCTTCTATAGCGGCACCTATTTGGTTTCTGTAGTAGTTGTCATACATAAGGGACTCGTTAAGTCTCCACATCCATTGTTTGGGGGTATGAAAAGGAATATGCATAATAAGAGACACTGGGGCGGGGTCTGACCAGGTTATTTGGCCGATTTCTGTCTGTCGAATCAAGTGAAGGTGTCTGTGACTAACTAGAAGATAGTCTAGTCTGGAGTATGTTGTGTGAGGGTGTAAATAAAAGGTGTAGTCTCAGTCTTGGGGGTTTTTAAGACGCAAGGACTCTACCAGCCGGAAGTCATGGAAAGTATACCTTACCTTGCGTTATATACTACCCGGATGTCTCGGAGCTCCCACCAAAGTATCCAAAGTCGGATCTAGGGTTCAATTCAGATCACCTCTAAACAACACTACACCTTCTAATTGTGGTTCGAGATGGTTCAGGGTTGCTGCTAGAAAGGATGCCTGGTTAATGTTTGGTACATAGACACTGATAAGCGTAAATTGTTGATGAAAGATCCTATATTTCACAAGTAAACCTTTGCCCTCATCAAAGGAGTGGTGTGATAATTCCGAGAATTGTAGAGACTTAGATAGTAAAACCGCCACGCCCTTTGTTTTCCCTGCAGGTTTATATTTATAAAAAGCATGAGGGTAATGTTTATTCCGCAAAAGGGTTGCTGAATCTAATTTGAAGGGGGTTTCTTGGATGAATACCACATCAGCCCGATTTGAATAGAAGGAATGTAATGCCTGTGACCGTTTTCAGGAATATTTAAGCCTTTGGCATTAACGGAATATATTTTGAGGGGGTGCCCTGAAGCAAAATGGGTACCTAAAACATTATTAACTGGTGTCATTGCTTAGGGGGATCTGGGTAGAGTGTCTTCGTAAGACAGGAGGAGTTTGGTGGTGGCAGAGAAGAGAGAAGAAGGGAATAGAGTGGAGAGGAAAATAATGAGGAATGCACAGGAATATAAGAAGTGGGAAGAAACATTTGACAAAGGAAAAGACATGAAAACAAGTACATTGTACCACACCTGTGGACCACGTGGGGGTCAACCCAATACATGGTGACAGGTCTGAAAAATTAAGTGGTGTATAGAACAAGGGTAAAGTGATTACCGCCCTCCCAAGATTTTACAATACAAAATCTATTATATAACACTGAAACGGAAAAATAATTATTTGAATGAAATTGGATAAAGGTAAATAACCTTAGCATAAATCTGGGTTTGATATGTAATAGCAATTGAGAACAGACAGTACTGCAAACTACAAATCTACAATCATGAGAGACTTCTAAATGTTAAAATGGAATATTAACTATGGGGCAACAATATATCTGCAACAGAAAACAAATATGAATATGGTTTAAATATGCAAACATATCAAATAAAGTTCAAACATTCCAAAAGTTCGGAGCCCCTTAGAACATTATGAATGATATGTAAGAGGTAGACTACTAAAACCACTTCCAATTGAAGGTGCTGCAAGCAAGTCATGGGTCAGAACATATCTAGGACTTCTTCTTGGGTGACGGACTTGTTGCCTTTGCTCCCGTTACGGGAGGGGAGGAGGTCTGAGCTTAGATGAACTTACCTGCCATTCTGGCAAGGGTATCTGAGCAATATTCAAAGTTGAGCAGAAAGTATCAAGATCTGTGGGGTCTCTTAGTATGGCATGTTTCCCATCACAGTTGGCGAGTAGACTAAAAGGGAATCCCCATTGATATTTTACCTTGTGTTTGCGGAGCTCTTCCGTTAGAGGTCTCAGAGAGCGCCTCTGTTGTAAAGTGTGCCAGGAGAGATCCTGGAATATGTGAACTTTATTACCATTAAAGTCCATGTTGTCCAGGTCTCTGAGTTTCTTCAAGATGTCTTCTTTTTGGGTGTGGTAATGCAATCTGCAAATTTTGTCTATTGGTTTTTCTGTAGCGAGGGCTTTTGGGCGCAGGGCTCTATGGGCTCTATCAAAGATGACGCAGTTTGATGGATCAAGTTTCAACACCTCATTGAAGATCTTTGTAAGGACATCTACAATTCCCTGGTGAGGAACGTCTTACGGTATCCCCCTAATTCATAGGTTGTTGCGGCGTCCCCAATTATCAAGATCATCTACTTTTGCCCAGAGATCTCTGAGTTCGGAGGCCTGGTCTGCAATCACCTCTTGTAACTTAGCAACATATTCATTAGAGGCATCTCTATCCTCTTCCAAAGAAGTAAATCTATCTGCTAGATGTGAGATGTCTGTATGGATGCTGGAGACGGCAGTGGATATTGTGTCTTTCATTTTATATTCCCAATCTAATATATCTTTTTGGTGGATAAGGACTTAATATGTTGGAGAATCTTGTGTAAATCTGCAGAATCTTTAGGAGGTGAGTACGTCACAATGAGTACGGTTTCAGTTGCTCGTTTCAGTGATGTGTTGCCTGGGAGGGGACTAGATGCAGTGTTGGAGGTAGATGGCCTGAAACATTTGCGTAGATCTGAATGCAGGGAAGTGTCTCTGCCACGATAGGCCTCTTTTTTAGCCGCCGCCTTCTTATCTTTGCCCATGAAGATTGAAGTAGGTCTGTTAATGTTAGGTTACTTCAGATATCAGTGTCAGTCATTAATAAAACATTTAGGGAGGAACGGTCAGTCACATACCCACATTAGTTCAGCACATGCCGGGTAAGTGGCGGTCAGGCGTCAAGATGTTATCGAAGGAGCTTCCGATTCAATAGCACTGACCTGATGTAGCATATGGTCATATAATCCAACACTGTTTAGCATCTGATAATGGCTGTGGTAAGTACAGGTGTAATATTGACAGAACTGTTTGTTTTTTCTGGGTCCTCAGTCAGATCATCTATGGTGTATTCCAGTGTAAAAAACTTGTACTGCCAGGTTACTGGATCTTAGGGTGGTGAGAGTATAGCTTCCCTCAGTGTCAGGAGTCCTCACCTGGGTAATATTATAATAGAGTGGTTGTGAGGTCACAGAGGTGCTTCTTATTTAGTAGTTGAAGTAGATTGGACAAGATAGAGAGATGAGATATGAATGCCATTTTTAGCACTAAGTATACTATATAATGCTTCCACATCAAGCTGCAAATTGGACAGATGAAGATTTTATCCATATCTGTGACCAGGTGACATTTATTTGCATCCATACTAGGAAAGTGAGCTAGAAACACCTTAAAATCCACAATTGCATGAGCCCTAAGAATGAATAATTTTGCTTATTTCTAGTTGCCATGTCAACATAAATCAATGGGAAAAAAAACAATTTCACCATTGCAAGTTAGAGAAATTTTACACCCAACATTGTTAGCATAGCTTTTATATAAGTAAAGATTCATATTTTAAATAAAATATAATACAAGTATGTGATTTGGTGCCATTTGATATTTGTAATAAAAATAGTATTTGTTAAACCACTATATTTACAATATACAACATTCATCAATTTCCATTTTAGAGTTATTTACAAATGTTATATTAAGCTATGAGTTTATTAAGTACAAAAAGTAAATGATATCTGTTGTTTTATTCACAATAAATATTTTCTGACAATGCTATTGCTTGTCTGGACCCTGTACTTGCATATGATTAGTAAGTGATAAAGCTTTGTTTCTTTCAAAACATGTTAAACACACTGTAGCTTTAAAGTTTAAAGAACAATACATAGGAAACCCTAACCTTGCAACACATAGTTTTTTTTTTGCTAAAAATATATATTAATAAATATTATTGAACGGGCATAGATGAAGGAGGCCAGGGAAGGAGTAAGCAATAAGAGAGTGAGCAAGGTCAGTGTTCTTTGCCCGAGGACTGTACAATCAATAACATCTGGTCAATAACTTCTTTATTACTGCACTATCACTCCAAGCAAAATCATTTTTAAAGTAAGAATATATTTTGCAAAACTAATTTAATGTTATTGAATATTTTGCTCTTCGATATGACTCGCCTTTTAAATCAAATGATCTAATGCGCAGACAGCTTACTAGTTTATTTATTTCTAGGTATACAGTAAAAAATGTTACAGTATTATTCCCTTTATAAATGTTGATCCACGGTTTCTTAGAATAACAGTTTTTGTGTTGCAGTTGAATAAAATAGAAATGCTTTGCCTTTGACTTCTATAGTAAGTACATTATGATATTTTAATATACACATTATCATGTGCACTTTAATTGTCGCAACTGCACAGTAGAAAAAAATGTACATTCTATAAATAATTTATAGTATATTTTTATCTATTTTAATGCAATAGAATATATTCCATTTGATTGTCTATTACGCATTAATAGTAAAATGTATAAATATAAATATAATTTAAAAGCATATGTAGCTTATTTCGGATCAACCACAACAAAACAAACTCTTGTACTATTTTAAAATATTGTGCAGTTAAATGTAGAGAATAATTGTAATGCATTTTCTGCAACTTACGTAAAAAATATAATAATATATATGTATATTTCTGATTTGAAAAGTCAAATGTACTTTTAATGATCTGTTTTACTTCTGCTGCATATATTCACCTGTCAAAACTTAATGTCAAGGCTTCTGTCAATTCTCTTTACTCTGTCAATTGGAAGGAGGAAAAATACAGGATAACAGAGATTTTTCTTGTTGTGTTAGGAGGGTAACACTATTTAAAGTCAGGAGGATCTGAATTTTAAATTTCAAAAGCATTTCAAGAATAGTTAAAGCTCAGTATAAATTGGAGGCTATTTATTTCATATACAATAAATGAAAGCAAGTCTGAGTAAGATCAAAGCAGTGAGGATTCATTTCGTTCACAGAGGAACCACTAGCAAAAGCATTCCTTTCATGGTAGACCCCATGTTTATGTTTATTTATGTTTAAATTCTGCCAAAAGCAATGGAACACTTATTGTACTGTATATTCTAGTTTTTAGACTTGATTTGAATAATGGCATTGCAAGACCTACAAATATATGGAGTTTGAAGTTTGTAGTGTAACAGAATTATTTAGATAGGTATATTGAACAGAATAATTTTACAGGCTTTCAGTCATTTGACATATTCTGCAAAATAAAGTAGCTGTATTATGTTGAAGTATGACAATGGAGGTCTAGATTTGGGAACAAGCAGTTTGCAGTGGTATTTGGTTATGGACGCTGTCACTGTTTTACATACATGTTTGCTGACATTTCACTGAGAAGATTAGCTGATCAGGCATACTATACAGTACATATAAACAGAGGGTACAGAAAGGGCTATTAAAAGTTAAACAAGAATTGTATGCATAAAATCCAAACCCAAATGACAGCGATAGTCAAATATCTCTACATGGGTATGCATAAAAAATTAGTGTTTGTTGATTGCAAAATGAAAGATATCATAGAATTTACTTAAAAAACAAACTTTAATTTATTTTAAAAAAGTATTAAAATCACTTATAAATCTATAAAAAAAATGTATATAGCTTAGACCATAAAAGGAGAAGAGGCAGTTCAGTAAATTAGTGCACAGTATCTATATATCAGATGTTTGGACCCATTATTGCTACATCACACAGGAAAAGCACAGAGTTTTCTGCCTGCCCAATTAGGAACTATTGTTCCATTTATTCTTGATGATGGTAGTCTACTTGTGCTGGTTTTCAGACTTGAGGTTGTGTCCAATTTAGCAATATAATCACAAGATCCTGTGGTGTATCCTCCAAAACATTATGGCTTTAATTGCAGTATCAAGAGAAGACAGGAAAAGCATAAGCTCTGAGGTAATGTAATGAGTAATTAGCCACATGAATTGTGCCATAGTATAATGTAGTCTTTTGCTGCAACACAGACATAATATTTAATGAAGAAATACTGGTGTAGTTTTACACAGTCTGAGGCAATGCAAGGATATGAACAATGTCTCTGAAGAAATGCTGGTGCAGGTTTCTATAGTGTGAGGCAATGCAAGATAATAAACAACATCTCTGAAGCTATGCTGGTTCAGATTAACACAGAGTTGAGTAATCATTGCATAGCTCTATAAGAGAGCAATAGATAGTTACCGAGGTCCGAAACCTGGGATTCTGAGTAGAACTATATATGAAAAGCATATAGATGCAGACCAAAAACTGAAGTCAGGAAGCAAATATAAACATAGCCAGGAACCTGCTGAATTGTATGATGCAATGCAACTATCAGGATAAAGATAAATGCAGAGCCAAGAACAGCAGATGCAAGTTCAGAAACATATACAACACAGGTACAGAGACCAGGAAGCTAGTGTATCCAATGCTATCACTAGCAATGAGTGCATGACAGTTGAGGGTTTAAATAGAGTCTTCCAATCAACGCACAGAGAAAGGTACAGCTGAAGTGCACAGCAGTTCTGAGTATCCAGCAAGAAGCAAGACAGATTTAAGCCTAACATTAACCATGAGGCCTTACCATGAGTAAATTGCCAACTTACTACTTAGATGGTACTGGTAGCAGTTCAATCTGTTTGTACAGTAATAAATTCCCATTGAGTTTCAAATAACAACCCTTTAGAGTCTGCTCATGCGTAAAAAACTGTTTCTCCCAACATTTCTGACACATTTTCTCTTGTTGAAAGACTTTATCAAATATATCCACCCTTGGACTTATTGCTTGACTAGCATTTGCTTAGATTGTTGTTCAACTCACAGAATGACTGCTTCATTAGCTGACAGCTGCATCTCCTAGGGTAGCAACCTCTCATACACTTTTTTTATTTAAGTTAAAACCATATAAATTAAAGTCAATTCTATGAAAGCACTATTCAGAATACAGGAAGTTATGATAACGTTACTTCATGCATTATGAACAGACTCTGTCTCTTAGCTTTATTACATATTTTATAACTCTATCTGATTAAAAATATGTGCTTTCTGGAACCATACAGAGAAATTGAAGTAATCATACCTACTACAAGATATAATATATTATTTTATATAGCTATACAAAAATGCAATGAATATGCTATCAGAACCTTTGAAAATGACTGTTGACACTAATATACATTTAAGTAAAAAATTGTCCTATGCATTTTATTGCTACCGCAGATTATATGATGCCTATTTGTCTAATTATTTTATTAAATAAGTACTGAATTCATAATATATTTTGCTGGAGCTTTTTTTTATGAAAAAATACAGCATATTATTACACTAATTCCAAAACTTTGCTTATTGGTAAATATATCTATATTTATTATGCAAACTGTATAACTTGGGTTTTCTTTACTTACAACTATTTTTTGCTTTTGATAAAATAGTATCTTGTAAAACCGGTCATTTAATTTGCTTTAAGGGTTAATAGGTGTAAAAAAATGCATGAATGAAGCAAAGAAGTTGGATTGAAATCCTTCCTATATTTGTGAAAATGAATTGTTCTGCCTTTAAGAATAGTTAATAAAAGTAAACTATACAATATTATAGTTATAAGTACATTGTTTTATTGCTTTCAGCTGTGCAGCAAAACAAGGTCTTAACTTTGTAAACTTCTTAGGTCACAGAACATAATCACGGCAACCTTTTCAAGTTTGTGAGTTAATGTCTTCAGTTCTGAAAAGGAGCAGGTGTCTTTTCTACGACCTTCTATGAGGGTTGTTGACCTAAGTCTTTTATGATTCATGTTATGATGGTGTCCTAGGTTTATAGTGGTTAAAGTGAATAATGGACCCTTATGGAAAATTCCACTATTACTCCGTTTAAAAAAATATTAATTTTAATCTTCAAGCTGTGTTTTCACATTTCTTCTACTGATAAGGCGAGTAGTGTCATATTTATACCAGTTTTCACTGTGAAAACAGACAGAAAAATCTGGTTATTTACTTTTCCATATATTTTTATTAAGCAGAGATAACTATATTAGTTTAAATATTGTCTAAATATTGTCAGTTTATACTGTTATATTTATATCAGTATAAACTGAAATAAAATTATTCGGCACGTGATTTTCAGGATGACGCTGAAGTTGTGCCTAAATGCAAAATGTTTTTTGAATTAACTCTGCTGTTATAAAAGGTTTAAAGTTAATATTAAGAACATGTATAAGTGTTCTTTACAAATGTGGTTCAACAGGACAAATATTCAGTGACCTATAGCAACCACTCCAAAAAATTTTTTACTCTATAATCTCCACCATATCTACCTATCAAAGCCAATTTGTCACTATGTTGTATATCACATTTGTGCTTTTGCACTGTTAACTAAGTCACTCCTTTATGTCAAATTTAGTTTTTTGATATCTGTAAACCATGAAATCAGAAAAAAGAATATCAGCCATTTTCTATTTTTTCTATCACTATAGACCAGTGGTTCTTAACCTAACGACCACAGGCCCCTTAGGCTTCACCAGACTACCACAGTGGTACATGGCACAAAAAAATGGTTAAGAACCTCTTCTATGGAAACATATGGCAAATACAACTATGTTACAATATTTTTGTGAGTTACAAAAAGATTCCAACCAAAATGACATTTTCACAACGTTATAATAAAACACAGAGCTCCTAGCAGTGCAACATTGGACTGCTAGAGCCGTTAAGAGAATCTCAAGGGCAGGAGGAATGCTGTAAAGCCAATAATTAAAACTCTGCATTTTATCATAACTTGGTGCACTCCACCCAAAACGAAATCTCACTTAATGTTTACACATCACCTACACACAGAGGAGTCAAAAATTGATAATTGTGTATCTTATGTGGCCATTGTTTATACCTACTAGCTATTATTTCACAGTGTGTTAAGGTGTCTCTTGTTACCAGGGCCCCATTAAGACTTTAATGGGATGGGAAAATTTTCACAATTGTCCCCCCATTTACATTTTAAAACAATAAGTGGTACTTTGCTACTGTAAAAAAAACAAATGCTCATCTTTGCAGATGATGTGCGTAACAACAGGCCCAGATTTACAGTTTTTGCTCCACAAAGCCTTTTGTTCTGTGCCACACTGCCCTTATAGGTGCTCTGTTGTGCAGTCGTGGGTGTTTATTTAGAAAAGAAGACCCCTGGTTCTGGTAACTAGTGTAGAAATTTCAGACACCATTCCGGTTGGCTAGTAGGAATATCAGACCACAGTTCTTAAAAGCAGATATCAGTTTAGCTAGCTAGTTTATAAAACCATATTCCAGACCAGGTGGCTAATATAGAAAGCAGATTACCATTGGCTGCTAGAGTTTATTGCTTGAGAAGAAAATGTGTGATATTCCCAGTAATAACACTAGCTGTTCCTGCACCCAGTTATGACAGCACAGAGTCACATGTTTTGAGTTTGGAAAATAGGATAATACTATTAACATCTGGGGCCTGATTCATTAAGATACTTAAGTTAAGAAGTTTCTTATTTCAGTCTCCTGGACATAACCATGTTACAATTAGAGATGGGTGGGTTCGGTTCCCCGAGAACTGAACCCACCCGAACTTTGGGTATCCGAGTACTGAGCCGAGTAGGCTTGGTACTCTCCCGCCCATTCGGAATCCAAATCGAGGCCGACCGTCATTGTGACATCGTCGGATCTCGGGGCTCGGTTCTCGCAATACTTGAAGATTATAAATACACGCCTCCACAGCAATCCATCGCCATTTGACAGAGGGAGAGAGCAGGGTGTAGTCACAGGCTGATTAGAGCAGGGACAGAGCATACAATATTCTGATTCCTATTGTGCTAACAAAAATCGCTAGAGAAGAGAGGAGAATAGAGGATATTTTTTTTAATATTTTGCACTCAAAGTGCTTTTTGGGTGTCCCCCATTATTTTGCCTAAATATTTATGGCTGTCAAAATTACTATCTGTCAGCAGTATCTACCAAATAATTGTTAGCTCTCCCCAGTGCTTTTGGGGTGTCCCCCATAATTGTGCATAAATATTTATGGCTGTCAAAATTACTATCTGTCAGCAGTATCTACCAAATAATTTTTAGCACTCCCCAGTGCTTTTGGGGTGTCCCCCATAATTGTGCATAAATATTTCTGGCTGTCAAAATTACTATCTGTCAGCAGTATCTACCAAATAATTGTTAGCACTCCCCAGTGCTTTTGGGGTGTCCCCCATAATTGTGCATAAATATTTCTGGCTGTCAAAATTACTATCTGTCAGCAGTATCTACCAAATATTTTTTAGCACTACAAGTGCGTTGGGCTGAGAATGGATTGAAAGCAGTCCACATATGAGCAGAATGAGCAACCAGGTTCTGTCACCAGTCCTGATGTTAGTGTTCCCAGTACGTCATCTGGGCAAGGTGATGTCAAACTATACAGTGTTTCAAAATAAGTCCAAAAAACAAAAACAAATTTTTTTTTTACTGTGTTGATGCGAAAAAGAAGGGTTACTGAGCAAAAGTTAAGTGCCGATAATTAAAAAATAGTCAACATGCCATTCTACACACGCAGTGGCAAAGAGAGAATGAGGCCTTCACCTTTGGCTATTAGTGGCAGATCCCAAAAAGTTACAGAGCCTACAATTGGTGCACAACTACTGTTACGCGTCAAAGCCGAGCGGAAAGATAACAGTAAGGCACTAGAGGATAATGTTTGCTCTGATTCACAAATGACACCAATCCCTGTGGAGAGTCCATCCAACAGTGGTTTGTCTAATCGTGAGCATTCTGTTAGTGTACCCATAAAGAAGGGCCCTTTCAGCAGTTCTGCTGATGTGTACCTGAACAGCCCGAGTGTAGCCGGTGATACACAAATTGAGGATGCCACTTTGGAAATAGAAGAGGATGAGGGGGAAAATTGTGGAGGTGACGAGGGCGCTAATGAGGATGTTGATGATTATGATGCAGACAGATACCAAATTGCCTTTCTCAATTTCTATTTATATTCTAGATTATATATAACGGCTGAATAGTTTTCTATTTTACTCCTAGTGGAGAGGGGATCTGATGCAGACAGATACCAAACTGCCTTTGTCCATTTCTTTGTATATTCGAATTTCTAGTTCCACAGTCTGTGCAGGCTGATTTTCTTATATTCAACTATAAGCTAAGGGCGGGGGGGGGGGGGGGCATAGATAGCCACCAAACTAACCTGGTCCATTTAACTTTACTTTCTAGTTCCACAGTCTGTGCAGGCTGCTTTTTTTTATATTCAACTACAAGTGGAGGGCAGGGGGGCATAGATAGCCACCAAACTACCGTGGTCCATTTAATTTTACTTTCTAGTTCCACAGTCTGTGCAAGCTGCTTTTTTTATATTCAACTACAAGTGGAGGGTGTAATATACACCCAAAGACGTTGGCTACATTGCCAATAATCAAAGATGGAGGAGGTAGACAACCAGGTTTGTCTGTATAATTTGCAGACAAGTGTTCGAATTAAGGACGGCCTACCAGGGATTAAACTATTTTTTTCATAATTTATTAGCTTTAGAATTATCTCACTTATCTAAGAAACTGGTGGAGCACTAAATTATATTATAAATAGGTTTTATGATGATATAAAAGTTAGCGCTTGGTATTGGACAGCCAGTTATCAGTTGCCTGAGAGCAAGTGTGTGCTTCATTTATTCACTGATTATTTCTACATCATTTGTAGTCACTGATAAACTTTTTCTGTATTTTGAAAATAATATTTTCAAGCAAGTAACTGCATTTTTGCAAACATTTGAAAAGTATTTCAAAATTAAAAAATTTCGAATGGTTAGACTTAATCAGTTTGAATAAATGTGACCTTTTGCATTACACTAGTTGTGCAGATATGTATAATTAAAATGATATTAAACTTATTATTAAACGTTATTGACAAAAAACATAAGCAAATATAATGTAATCACTTTATTTTATGACAATGAATTTGTAATTAAGGATGTTTAGTATTAGTAAGCTCAAGCCAAGTATAATATTAGTGGGCCCCATTTCTATTTGAAAAATGATAAAGGTGCCCTGCAACTGAATCCCAAATGTAGAGGGTAATGAAAGTAATGGACAACTCCATACTTAACAACTTTCTTCAGCTCTCTTCCGGGAGCCTGCCAGTGGAGGTGGGCGTGAAGGGGCGGGGCGCCAAAAATCGCATCACTTTGGCCCCCTGTGACGGAATGACGTAAATGCGTCATTTGACAGTGGGGGGCGGGACCTAATTCTGCCCACTTCACTAGGAAGTGGGCAGAATTCGGGAGTCATTCCGGGAGAGTTGGCAAATATGGACAACTCTTCTAGTTATGTTTCCATCTGTACAGATTACACGATTACAGAATACATTTAAGGGGGTTTCAGACAATATTAGCCTGGGGGGCATGTTTTGGTTACTATGGCTTGCAGACCACACCCCTATCATCTAATCATAGAACAATGATGACCTGGTGACAATCGTTTTATGGAGGTAGAAAAAAATTCCTGCTGTTCTTGTGATGGCAGAATTATACAATTAGGTTTTATACTATAACATATTAGCAATAAATAATATTTAAAGCCATCTGTCATTAGGACATATATATGTATACTTTCAGCCTTTAAATTATCTTCATTTACATTATATTATCTTTTAACCTATATCATATTTTTACTTCAGCATCTACTATATCATAATTAAGAGGTTATCCCACCACTGATGTGAATTTGAACAGATTAATTGAGGGAAATCATCTTTCTGGTAATAAATTTACAAGATGCTCCACACAACATTAACATTAGAGTAACAAAGCAGTCACCTGCTACACCAGAACAACTCACTCTGTGAAATAAATTGCTCCCTCTTTTGCTACAATATCTTTGCACTGAGCTGCTTTGCTTCAAAATGTCTGAGTGATGTTAAATGAACAGATGCTAATATTCCACCATGTAATTGAGTGTATCTTTTAATTCTAAAGCAATGTTGGCAATTTTTTCTCCATCACCAATGTAGATGGAAATGGAAAATGATCATATTACTCAGCAAAATGCATAGCATGTAATTTAAATAAATATGTCATTATGGCAAATGTAAACCTTCACACATATGCAAATAACTCAAGAAGCACAATAAGGAGAGGTGGTTACACGTCTGGTACGGTTGTTACAGGTCTCTGTTATTGGGGGTGGTGGAAATAAAATGCTCACTATATTTCTGCAATGACTTCATTCTAATATGACCACCAGCTGAGCTGTGAAACTTATCCTCAGCAACATTGTCTGTGAATTTCTACACCAGGCTGTGTGAGGTGTACAATGTGCGTGGCTGTAGGGGAGAGAGATTCTGTAGGCAGTAATTATTACCATGGGGTATAGAGAAAAAGAAAATGATGCAAATCAAGCTTAGAGGAAAGAATGACTTTTTTTTTCTCCAACAAAAGCTCAACAGAGCATTTGATTAGTTTTTGGTATTTTGAGTCTTAAAAAAAGGTATTCATATTCATCTATTCATCTAAAAATATAAATTATGTCATAAACATGAATGAGCTTTTCAGGAAAGCTGTATAACCAGAGAAGGGTACGTTTGGATCTGTACATCCAAATATATATCTGTATATATCAATATAAGTATAAAAGAAGAAGTTTGTTTGTTTGTTGGCGAATATCTTCCGCAGATCTCAAGGTAAAGTTGCCAAATATTACATAGTTATTTAGTATCGAAAAAGTAACCTATTAGACCACAAAGCGACAATGGAACATTGCGACAAGGTGACAGAGCGGAAAATATTGAAAACATAATTTTTTGGTTGTAAACAGTTGTTTGACTGCTGGACGGAAACCTCGCCATAACACAACATAATGACAATGTGACAAAGCAACAAATCTTATTTTCTAAACAGCATTTTTGGTACATGTTACAAATTGGACTCGCCAGGTGACCCTGTTAGTATCTCTCTCTCTCTCTCTCTATATATATATATATATATATATATACAGGGGCGCACGCAGGGGGGTTTCTGGTTCTCCAGGAACCCCTCCCCTCCGCGAAGATCGGGGGCTAAACAGTGCCCCTACATAGTACTGTACAGCAGCCGCTGCGCTGTCAAAGAAGCGTCCGCGGTGGTGCTGTATTGTACTACAATACAGTGCCGCTCTCTCTCTATTTTTTTTTTTCCGGGGGGAATCCCCCCCTTTCAAAATCCTGCGTGCGCCCCTGATATATATACATGTATGTATATATTTTATTTATACAGCGCTGACCTGTTACACAGTGCTGTACGTTGCGAGGGAATCATTCATGTAATGAATTACATACAATGACATGAAACAGAAGGTAAAGATGGCACTGGTGCAAAATCTCACTGATGCCAGTCACCAGCATTAGCCGCTTCTAATTGGCTGATTGCAGATTAACTTCGGAAAGTGTTTTTCGTTATCAAAACAGACCCAAAAAAACCCTTTTCTTGTGCTTCTCTTGTGCTCTATTGGTGTAAGTACGGCTGATGTAAACCTGGTACATATGCGACTGGTGGAGAGCTGGATAAATCTTGATATGCCTACGTCTCAGCATAGGGTGTTAACACATTATTTTTATGTGCAGCTTTTTGGAGCTTACTTTTTTGATCCAATGCAGCATAAGCCCCCAAGTGTTTTTTATACAGTCACTAAGAGGAGATCAGAGACAGTTTGTGGAAAGTAGGGTCATTTGTCAATGTGCTTTAATAGATTTAGGAATAGTGCTCCAAATTATGATAAAACTCTTTATCAGGGAACCCCTAATTCCTAACTGTCAGGTCCTGTGCTGGTGCAATCCCTAACTTGCTCTACTGTGCAAGCTTCAGGCGCGGGTTGGCAAATTTCAGCCTGGGGGGCGCACCGGCGACCACACCACATGACACGCGATGCGGCTGCGCCGCATGTCATGTGATGCGGCCGCCTGTACTGCTGGTAATATTTAGCTAATATTGCATTAATGGGGGGGTGGGGATCGGCTGGCCCAAATTGCAGTTAGACTGAGCGTGCCCTCCGGCCCAGCCCGCCCCTGGCAAGCTTCCTATGCCCTGAAGGGCTCACAGTTACCAAACTGGAATAGCATGCTGCACTGTTACTCAGGCTTAATCCTACAAAGACCAACCCTGATAGCATTATCTGAACATGTAGGGCCTCGGTTTCATTAAGGCATGCAAAAGTAAAAGTAAATTGTGTTATTTATTTCAAATTGCACGTAATTCAGGCATACACATGTCATATTCAAAAGGAGCTGATCTGAAGAAACCCCTTGCAATACATATGTCGAATATAAAGTCCAAGTTCAAATTATGTCACCTGTTAACAATACTATAGTCATTAAGGACAAAACATAAATTTTTTTTTTTTTTCATAAATGACATGTATTAGAATGTTATTAATGTCTACTGTACATAAATGCATTATTACTGTTGCTGCTGATTGCAAACACGTGTTCTAGCATCCATACACGACTGTCATCAATATCACCACCTGGGGGTAAATGTATCATAGTGCGGGTTGTACAAGTCGCCGGAAATCGGCTAGATGACAGCTTAAATTTAAAGCGGCGCTGCCTTGTAAAGGGAAGTTTCAGTTTCCCTTTACAAGGCAGGGCTGTTTTCATTTTAAGCTGTCATCTTGCCGACTTCCGGCGACTTGTACAACCCGCACTATGATACATTTACTCCCTGCTCTGTAGTTGGTGGAAGTGATCCGACAGAAAACCAGGTACCTTTGTGATGCCCAATGCTTGAATCGGGTGCTGCTGCAGGCGCTCAAACTTGGCACGCTTTTACTGTGCATTGACTACATGTATACACCCATTCCCCTCCCCGTTCCGCCCCTATAATGAAAGGTTTTTGTAAGGGTCATTTGTGCTTGAAGATGAATTGAATGTTCTTGCGTGCCCTGGGATATGGTCCGGTTCTGGGCATGTGCAGAGCGACTTTACACAAAATACTACATGTATGGGCATTTACGTTCCTTAGAGAATCAGGACTGTATATTCTCTGAAATGTAGCTCCAATGGCTGATATGACTGATTTTTTCTGCCTCTAGGAAAATGTCATGTTTTCTTTCTTCTGTGAGCCTAATTTATAATAAAAAAAACATATTTTGTTAAGTCAATGTGCTTTAAATACTTTAAAAATAAAACCTGTGGCAAAAACCACTGTTTGAAAATCAATTGTGTACATGTACTAATACAGAATTTTTAGATATGAATTCCATTATACAAAATAGTTCAAGTGTTTCTACAGGGCAGAAATGTATATTGATCTGAATTTACAAAATTCTTTTATTCAGTTTGCATTCAACTATTAAATAGTGAATTACAAATAGGAAAATAATTTATTTATGTATTCTGAGCAAGTAGAAAAACAAGTGTTAAATTTCTCCAAATGGACACAGTTCCCTTTCATTGCATACAGTATGTACTAGACTCTGTCCATATGTCACAAATTATTCTAAAAAAAATAAAGTTCTATTGTCAAATTGAAAAGTGCTAATTGGTTCCAAAATGGTTGCAGATATTAGGATGGAAATATTCTGAGCTGACAGATTGTTTACTTTTCAGAAAGGATCAAACTAATCTAGCAACTGCCCTAGGCCATAGTTGCTTTAAACTTTGATAGAAAGAGTTTGAAGGATTCATGACCATTCAATGATGAGGTCAGGTAGTCTATTAGCACAATATAATTATGTCTATACCAGCCAAATTATTTTGTATCACTATATCAGGGTATCCCTGTCTGCTGCACTAGGTGAAGAAGCAGAACAGCACCCCTTTCTGCATATTTTAAAGGCTTTTTGTGTAATATCACTGTAGAAGGCACCACACATTTTCACTACCTTACTGCAGCTTTCTACAACTCAATGGTAGTGATGATGGTGTCGAATCTAAATCAGATTGTTCACCTGTAAGTGTCAGTTTATCAGTTATGAGCTCATCAGCTGGAGAGAATTAAATACACTGCATGGTTTGCATGTACATTTAGCTCTGCTTTATTAGTTACAAGTCCATATCTATATAGCAAAAATCACGTATTACAGAAAACTACGCCCGAAAAGGTTTTAACCAGTCATTCTCCCTTTACACAGATGTTACTACATTCTCTCATTTTCACACAGGAATACTCCCAGGGGGGAGTTGGCTTATCTCCGATCTGCTATGTCAAAGGTTATAACCACAGTCTCCTGCAAACAATGAATTACTCCTACAAACCAGCTGTATCTAATCTGTCTTTAAGCTATAACAGAACAAAATGGCTATAAGGCAACAAGATGGTGTCAGCTTAGCAAAATCACATTTCTCAATGGTGGCAGTCTAAAATAACCCCCAGGAAGTGACTGCACCAGGGTCCGAGGTTGTCCTATGTAGGAGGGTTCATACATGGTTGCTAACCCATGACATTTTTTTAATGCTCCATATTCTTAATTTTTATCAATAAGCATACCATTAGAATCAATTCAGGCTTTTTGCAAATATAACTAAGTAAAGTAAAAAACAAATAATCAGAACAAAGAAATTCACTTACCATAACCCAGTTTAAGAGACATTGGGCTTTCCTCATGTTTGGATGTACGCCCATTAGTGCAACGTATCTAGCATAAAATAGCTCAGCACATGCTCAAATAGGGATCTTACACCAATGAATGCAAATGCATACAATATATGTCCCAACACAAATGTCACTTAAGACTGTCTGCGACTTAAGGGGTGGAATGCGGGAGGGAAGGGGCGGAGTAATTTAGTCAATGAACAGTAAGGGTGTACCGGCTAAATGCGACCGTTTCAAGTCCTTGTGTTCTAGTAAGTATGTTTGGTTTGACTCCTATCATTTGTACCTGTTCCAGGTCAGGTGTAAATGTTTACTGAAAGTGATGACTGACACGGAACAGTCTTTAATTCAAAAAGTACATCACAGAACATCTGTATGCAACTAAGATATACCATAGAAACGCATGGTTTGTACAATACGCATTGAAAGCATCTTTTTTATGTATTTAATGTAATATATATATATATATATATATATATATATATATATATATATATATATATATTTGGACAAATATTTTGGATAAATAATATAGTATTGAGAGATATTCTTTTATTTTATGTTACAATTTTTTGTATGCATTCTGGCCCTATATTCTACGTACACATAAACTGTTGTGTGTGTATACGTAAGGCAAGTACTGTGTAGTCAGAGCATGTTTACACCCAGATTCAAATGGAAACATTGAAATCTGCTTGGATTTGAATACAGTCAGAACTATGCACAAGTTCTGTGCTCTTTCTTAAAATGCAACTTATGTGTGCATTGCGTTTGGACTTGAATCAGGCCCATTATGTCAGTCACCAGTCCATAAACTCTAAAAATGTAGATTTAAATAAGTCATCATATATTTCCCCATTTATCACTTTTATGTTTATAAATGGATACCTATTACACAGATTCTTATAATAAGTTATAATTTTCTTTGTTTATCTTATTGTGTTAAATTTAAAGCATCATTTTGGGAAACAAAGTCATTATTTTACTCAGACTATAATATCCCCATGTTTCTTAATTTTAGGTCATAAATAAAGCAAAACAGTTAATGTAATAAATTCCAACTACCATGGTATTTTTGGTGGATGAGAAGTATAAATTCTTGGAAAATGAGCTTTTAATATTAGTTAAAGTTATCGTGTAGTAATAAGCTGACTGTAGTGGGTAAAAATGGGATAGATGGGAAATGTATTTCGTTAAGCAAACTAATTGGAGTCATTAGCAAAATGTATTTTTTTTTTTATTTAATCTCTATCTGCAACCTTTTGTGATCAGTTGGGGAATGATGTCAGGAGGGAGGCCCCAAAACAATAGGCAAAAGTGTAATCAGTCAAGGTCGAGGTCACATACACAGTTTCCAAATGAGAGACAAGCCGGAGTCACTGTCACACAAACAGGTTCAAAATGAGAGGCAAAATGAAGAAAGTCCTTTTCCACCTTCACCAGTTTTTTAAGACAGTTCCATCTGAAATGCATTTGCCAAAAACTCTTGATCCACAATCAGAATATGCAATATGCTGTGCAGAGGTCACTGTCCTGTATTTGCTTGAAGTCCTGCTGAAGTTATGGCTGGGGTTATGCTGTGCAATAAACAGCTGTAACTATTGTAAATAGCACACAACATAGGTGTTCTAACGAGTTCTATTTGCTGGAAAACAATTGTAAAAGCAACCAGCAAATGCTTTGCAGATCAGTAGGGTGTAGAGGTAACTTTTGTGCCATGGGCTGGTACAGTGTGCATTCAAAGATGCAGGCTGGCAAAGGGTTCTTTTGGGGCAAATAAGCTATAAAGACCACCAGGGCCTGAGTGTGCAATGGGAGGGGGGCACATGCCAGTGCAGAGCACTATTGGAGCAACCGGCTGGGGCAAGTGATAGGAGGTCATAAGGTGGTTTAGTGCGCTTTTGATGATATAGGCTGATACAAGGGGGATATAGGCTTGTGCAGTGTGCTTTCGAAAGCCACAGTATAGTGTGAAGGCTGTGGGGGCACAGGCTGCTATAACATGATGATGATTTAAGAAGTAAAATATATGTATTAGACAGCTCTTTGCTACCCATTAGTAGGCATGAAGTTATGCTTCCTTCCAATGTCCATCTCCACACACATCTAAAAAAAGAGTGTGGCTTGCTAATTGTTAATTATAAAAATTTCTGCATCCTAATTCTATCTATCTATCTATCTATCTATCTATCTATCTATCTATATACGTGTGTGTGTGTGTGTGTGTGTGTGCTACAACTGGAAAATCAATATTTTATGAGTAAATTTCATGATGTTGCAATGATAATAATAATGATTCATTACTGTGAAAAGCTGTAACACGTAAGATCTTGTTTGCTCTGTGGTAGTAAGTCAATGAGGGAAGTCTAATTTTTGTGGCTCCTCTATTTCAAAGATTAATTTCTTCTACATAGAGTTATTAATAATGCCAGAAGTTATATGCCACATTATTAATATTCTAGCACTTGTACAAATTCATTTATAGTGCAGTGGAACAGTTGCATTAATTTGCATTATAATGTAGACAATATAGGTCTCTTGAATGTTTATTTTCCACTACAATAGATATATACATATAATTTAGTGCACTGTTAAGAAAGGAACTGCTGGGGATTTTTTGAATCAGGACTTATCCACTATAAACTAAATTATTAAAGAAACATTTAAATGTTAAAACACATGATCAAAATGTATTTAATTTTCATTTTTAAATGACATTACCCTTGTGTAGCTCTTAAGGCACTTTAGCAAATAAAGAGAGGGAGGCGAATATTATAAAATAAACTTTGACCAGGACTACATATATATATATATATATATATATATATATATATATATATATATATATTTTTATATATATATATATATATATATATTAGAACTTCTAAAACCTTTTTGACGCTAACACCCGTCCCACTACAAACAACTTCTTGCAGCAAGATTTCTTGTCAGGATGTCACCAGTAAGCAATACTAGGTTGCCTACACCTCCTGGTGACCCTAATGCTAACTAATCACAGTCCAGCTCTCTCATAACTGGCCGACTTGCTCAGCATCATTCGCACCTTAAAAGTGTAAAGACAGGCTTAAATACACAAAGCTCCTTCCTTTAGTCTAATTAGCCCTTTAGACCCTTTTCCCTACCTGTGATTATTACACCTAGGGTTCTTGAATCATTGGAACTACCAGTTGTTTTACCTTCCTCTCTTTCACAGCAGCAATCGCAACAATACATTTTCTTCAACTATATAAAACTTCATATGATGGTATACAGCCTGCCGAATTGACAGGCTCTGCAATAACACCAACATTATTGACCAATTTAAACCATACTTGCATACTTTTGGCAAGTTGTATCCGGGAGAGGGGCGTGTCTAGAGGGCAGGAGGGGGCGCTTGGGCCAAACATTTCCAGGAGACAGTTTGGGCTGAACAATGCTGGGAGACAGCCCAGGCTGAACAGCACTGGGAGACAGCTCAGGCCAAACAGTGCTGGGAGACAGCTTGGGAGAAACAGTGCCAGGAGACAGCTCAGGCTGAACAGTGCCAAGAGACAGCTCGGGCTGAACAGTGCTGAAAGATACCTCCTTGGATACTGGGACCTTAACTTTACATAATTGGATACTCTTTTCCTAAGAGAGGATGCCAACGTTACAGCTTTGTCTTGTTCCTCGGCATACTTATCACAAAGAGTTGTTTCTTCATGGAGCAATCATTCAAATTTTTCACACTCTGCAACCAGATGAAGCCTCTCTAATTTGCACTCCAGAAGTTCCTTAACAGACTCTCTTGCTGTGTTTGTCTCTTGCTGAACCATGACAAACTTTTGTTTTAAAACAGCAATCCCCTGGTCTTTCTCTGCTGCTATCTGTTTAACAGCTACCACTGCTTTTTCTCCTTTTTCATACAATGTCTGCTACTATTTTAACTCATCTTTTTGGGATGCAAAGACCACATTTTCTTGCCCTCTCTTCTTCTCAATATCTTTGCAGTTTATTTAAGAGTCTCTACTGTTTTTCCTTTTGCTTCACACAACTCTCGCAAATTCATTTCTTAAAGGCTCAGAAACAGCTTCTTGGGCTTTTATTTTTTCAACACACTACTGCTTTGAGTCCCTCAACTCTTTTCAATCCAGGAGATTTCTTCTCTAAAAGTTTTCTCCATGTGATCATACTGGTTATGCCAACAAAATCTTCTATGAAAGATTTCTGCAAGCAATCATACTCGTCCCTTGCCACATAATCTGAGCAGGTAACACCAGGCTTACGCAGAATGCATGAGATTTTTCAACTTCATTTCCACCCCCATGCATTTTTTCCTTTATAACAGTTCTCTCCAAGCAATCATACTCTTCCCTGGTCACATAATATGACCTAGGAAATACCAGGTTTGTGTATATTTTTTAGTTTTCTGTGTTGAGTATAGACAGGAAATAATGGATTAATCAAATGTATTTTTGTTAAATTCAGCATCTTTCATGAATTGCTACAAACATTTAGTTTTCTGATACTCATAACAAATCAAATTGAATTTCAACACTAATGCTCCCTGCCCATTCGTCCCCAATTATTGCATTCTTCTCTCTTGTTATGACAGTACCACATCTTAACTAAATCCTAGCAAAAGCCTTTGATCAAGTGGTGCCAGCTACTCTTTACATTCTGCGTCAAACTTGATGTCAGCCGTGGTACAGTAAAGTAACACAATGTCTTCTACACATACACAGTTAGATAGTATGCATATGTTGAGGTGAAATGGTCAGCTTCCCAGTTAATATGAGACATTCTAATTAGTAATTAGTAGCAATAGACATCTTCCATAAGTGAAGGAACAGACCTCCAGCAAAGTTAGAATGCAATGTGTATCTCAGTGTCTGCATTGTTTATTTTAGACCTCACCCAATCTGTCTGGAAAGCAGAGTTCATAACCCATTAGCCAATCCAACTTTTAGCAGGAAATTGATATTTCGTCAACTCGTCTGCATCACCTGACACATTTCTCCACCCCCTTTTCTTTTTGTAGGCAGTTTCCTCAGAGGTGAGTTCAATAAGTATAACACAACACTATTTATCTGTCTTGTGACCAGTCACATGTATTTGACAGCAAATTTGGATAAAAGTAAATGTTTTCTTGTTAACCTAGCAATAAATCATGATGTGGATGATCACATGAAAAAGTTTCAGCCTTGTTGACATTACAAATGTTTTGTTCCCAACACTCCCAAGAGACTGCACCGACTAAGGTTGCTAATGATTTGATCCCTGCTAAATCTAAATGCTAATACTCACTAATAACTCTCCTGGATCTCTCTGATGCATTTGACATTGTTGACTACTCTCTTCTCATAAAAACACTACATTCCCTCAACGTTCTCCTGTATTTACCTCCTTTCGGATTCCTATATCAGTTGCAGTACCACAAGACTTAGTCGTAGGTTCTCTGATCTTCTCTCTCTATACCATTTCTCTTGGACAACTAATAAGGTCCTTTGGATTTTAGTGGCTTCTCTCTGCAGATGAGACCCAAATTTACTTGTCCTCTCTGGATCTATTACCATCTTTTTTGGCATGCATTACTGAATGTCTTTCTGCCATTTCAACTTGGATATTCTCTCACCTCCTCAAATTAAACCTTCAAAAAGAGTTAACAGTAGTTACCTACCTAACATCTCTATTTCTGTTGACAACAGAACAATAAACTCCTCCCCTCAAAATCCTGCCAAGTTATTAACTGTCCTTTGTTCCACACCTTCAATCTGTATTCAATCATGTTACATACACTACGTCTAAAAAACATTTTCGGGAATACACAATATACGCAATAACTTAGTGTCTGTCGGTAGCCTCCTAGCATAGATAGGCAGTTGCAAATTAATGTATTGAAACAGCTTGAGTGTTCAGCTTCTTTATCAATTGCTTTAACCTAATAAAATAAGGGATTTTAACAGTATTTAGTCCTAGTAACAATCTGCACCTACACTCATACCCACACATGGAAAATATGTGCTACAAATCAGAGCAGAAAAGAGAGGATCCACTACAGCACAGAAGTTAAAGTGCAATCCTTCCCTTGACCTGGAAGCTAGCCAACCTGGGATAAGACACTAATACTTATTTTTGTTTTTTCTTGATGTAAATCACTTTTGGATAGGATCCTGTACCCCTGATTGTGCATACATCTAGTGTGGATATTGAAAGATAATGCTGTGAAAGAGCTTAGAGACTGATTTGAACCAAAGACTGTTTTTGTGACATTCATCCTGGAACAAGAGATTTATGGTTAATTATCCTAAATCAACGAGACTTTGATTTTGCAAACTGTACTTATATCAACCTCAATGGAACTGTGGCATCTAACAAGATAGACTTTATAAACAACAGAGATGATTCCCTTAATCAAAGTAGTGGACATTTATACTTAATAGAAACTTCAGTATTGATATATAATGTACATATACCATATTGATTTGATGCATCTCAAATCATTGATTAACAAACTCTGTAAATATATACCCAATACCAGTTATAAGAGAGGGTGTATCGCTATGTGCTTGTCTGATTTAAGAGGTTCTGCAAATCTTGAATAGTAAGTTACAAGTTGACCTGCAAAGATTTTGGAATAGGGAATTGGATCGTCTTTTATTTGAGCCACAAATGAATATGCAGATGACCTCAGAAAGGAGATATAATGCCTTACAAGAGAGGTGAAAGGCTCTATGTCTGAAGCAATAAGTCCCCAGCACTGCAGCATCAACAAAGACAGTTTCCTGTGTGAAGAGCTAGGTAAATCGTTTTTCATCAAAACTTGATGGGGGAGTCACTATAGTCAGACTAAGCAGACCAGTATTATACAACCTGTTTTCTGTTGCCAACCAGTAGATGTGTAACTATAAGCCCTAGTTCCACCATTGCCTTTTCTCCATAATAAAGGGGGAGAGGGGACAAAAGATCAGAGAAGGGAGAACAAAACCAGTAAAGTGTCTCATATGGTCTTAATTTGACTGTAGCTGAAGCAGGCGCGGGCTGGCAGATTTCAGCCCGGGGGGCACACAGGCGGCCGCATCATTGATGACGCTGCCGCATCGCGTGTCATGTGATGCGGCCGCCTGTGCGCTGACGCGGCTGCATCATGTGTCATGCGATGCGGCCGCCATTAATAATCAGGCAATAGAGCATCCAGGGGGGCAGCCAGCCGGCCCTAACAGCGGTGAGACAGAGCGGCCCAGCCCGCCCCTGAGCTGGAGGTCCTATAATGGTGATGTAGGAAGCTTTGTGTTTATCTACAAATGGATAACAACAACATGCATAGCTAAATCCGTTACAAAGAACACATCATATACTCATACTCTTTACAACAAAGTTTAACAGTAAAGCTACCATTCACTTTGCCATGATAGCAAATGTTGAAGAGAATTGTCCTTGCAACCTAAGGCACTGTGGAAAATCGATGTTTATAATTCAAAACACTCTACAAGAGTTAATTCTGCTTCTGGTATGAAAGTAGGCACATTCAAAATAATACAAATGTGTTTTCAATCCACCTAATGGTTCTATGTGATGGGAAGTACCTCCTACTACAATTAATGCATAAATTATACTTGCAATTACAAAAGAAGATTCTCCAACCACATTTGCCATAGGTGTTAGGTTTGAAAGTGGATATTATTGTGCAATACGCAAGACACTCCATGGTTATGTGAAAGGCTACCAGTATTTACCTGTACATCAATAACTGTGCTTGCTATTTTAGCCAAACTTTTCCGTTGGGTGCTTGTGTCTGAACTATATGTTTAAATGAAAGAAACAGACAGACAGAGAAAACAAACTACAAGCGAATGGGTACATCTATAGTATAGAGCTTTGACTCTTTCAAAATCTATGTTCTATTGTTATATGTTGCAATCTTCAATCAGTCAATCAGTGAACATTTTTCTTTTTCCAAAATGGAGTTAAAATAAAACAGACATTCAAAGCAGGAAAAGAGCTTTTCCAACAGGATCAGTAAACAAGCAAAAACAATACAACTTTAAAATTGCAAAAAAACAAACTAAACAAAAGCACATAATCAGCACCAAGAGGAGTGAAATTCAGTATATGGCTTTCAGTGAGTCCAGCCATACAGGATGCAGCAGGTCTACTCACTACAGGTACTTGGGTAAAAACTAAAACTAAAAATAACTTTTAAATTAAAACTTATTCTAAATTAAATAATAAATAAAACTGTACACTAAATCTTTAGAACAAAGAATATGTCAAAATAAAAAAAGGAAAGATTCCAATTGTATTTCTACAGGTTTTTCAAGTAAAACAAAAGCACATGCGCCTTCTACTAATAGGAGGTAAAGCAGTATTTAGAATATAATGTCCTCATCAAACATTAACAATTGCATATGTTTAGAATTAAAACTAGAGACTTTTACTTGTCATAATAAATTTAGCAGCAGAAAAGCCATTTTTAAAAAAATAAAATGCATTTTCATGCTACTTATGTGCATACAAAATGTGTACACATTTGTCATATAGAATTTCTTGAATATTCGTACATCTCCTTATGCCTAGATAGAGGAACAGGGAAGGGACAAGTAAGTGTAGGGTGAGTACAGTAAGGGTGTGTGACAGGATGGATTTCCTCTGCCACCTGTTCGTACTGCTGGGGACCGGCTGGCCTTGTCTTGCCATCATCCTCTATCTTTATCCTAAATTGCGCCCCTCTAAATACAGTAGGAGGGCTTGCTGCTGCCACCACTAGGTTTCTTTGCTGGCACCTAGGACTGCTTCCTTCTGGGTAACTCTTGCTGCGAGTGTACCTCGTGGCTGGTCATCCGGGCTAGTACACCTGACCTCTTCCTTTAGATCAGGGTTGCTGTGGATGGTTCCCCCTGGCTTATCACACTGGCTAAAGCTGCAGATTAGAAGGCAGAGTGTTGGTACTAGATGCTGGGTCCCAACCGCAGAACAGCCAGATAACAGATTAGATTGGTCTAATCTGTAGGTCACAGGAATTGCTGCAGGTAAGTAGTCATCAAAGCAAGATCTTGAAGCAGTGATGGTTTTATTAGCTCAAGTAGCCCTTATAAGGACAGTTACACACCAGTTTATGGTACTAACGATCTTTCTAGAAGTTACAAATGGAATAATACATTACATGGTGAAACAGTGCTCTTTTTATACAGTTTTGAAAACATAGTCTGGCAGTGGGTTATCCGGCCCACTGATCCTCCCTGTCACCAAAACATCTGAAGTTGCATCATATAATATAACATCAGGATGTGGTAGATTCTCCAGAATTGGAGTTAAAACAATGTTAAGCTTCAACATAGTTCACATCAATCTTGTGATTTCCTGAGTCTTACAGGGATATAAAGTCTAAACAACAAGTCTAATTACCCCCTCCTGTGTTTTCAGGTTAAAAAGACACATTGGCCACTGAGATAAAAATGACTAATTAACATGAGATTACCTGCCTTCAGATAGTTTCAAAAACACACTTTCTCCACACATAAGCCTACATGGGATTTCCTCTAGAAAAGCTACAAAACCAAATCATGACATAATGTTTCAAAAATCAATACATTTCCATATAAAATGCATACCAATGCAAAAACTGGTATATTTGTAATTATATAAATTGGCGCACTGCGCTATTAATTTAAATAAATTTATACAATAAGTTAATTATAAGGGATTCAGCCACAGTCTGTTAACATAATTACTACACACTAGAGGTGGGTACATCTGCAGATTGCCCTGTCATGAAGCTAATCTCTTGTGGGTGTTTGACCCCTGGAGAAAAGATCCTTGCTGCTGATGATGATGATCAGCATGAATCTTTGCAGTGTTAAAATAAATAAATAAATAAATACATAATTAAAAAAGATGTATAGCACCAAACACCATTGCTTCATGCCTGTCAGGTTACCATTAATGTTGGTGTAGTAACAGCATGGGGTCCACCACAAACACCGCAACCTGCACACCTTACTTTGACAGGCTGGGCTGGTCACACTATGACAGGGATACCCACAGCATGGGGACCCCAGTTAAAGTGGTATACTACCCCCCAATATGTTCAGCATACCGCTAAATTTCCTAAGGGAATCTATCCTACAAAAAAACCCATCAATAATTATTGTTATTAATAATAATTATTTATCTTCATTACAGCAATTCAATGAAAGCGTTCGATCATACAATAATAAAAAGAGTAGGGAATTAATGAGTAGAGAAAAAAAAAACACAAGTTAAATAGCCTATGAATGGAAACACTACAGATTATGGAATAGCAATTAATTATGACAGCCCAAAGACATAATAACATGCGTACAGGCGATTTTTAATGTCATTAAAACATTTAACTCCAAAAATAAATGATTTAGCTATGATAAAAATTAGTAAAGATTAGTTAACACAATGTACATTAGTTAACTAAACGTAGACACAAATGCAATAAGTGATAAATGGATGTCCAGAGTTTAAATGTGTTCAAATAAATAAATAAAACATAGTGTAACACCCCCTTTTCTCTGCTAGGATGTGTGTGCCAATCTTTGTGTGTTCTGTCTGCAAATGGATCCTTTACCGTGTATTCAGCGTCGAACAGTGCCTCAGCCTCGGTCTGAGTACTGTAGGCTCTTCAATTTACACAGGCTTCACTAGTTTTATACCACTAAAAGGTACCTTTATTCCTTCTAATGAATGTCATATAATATCTCTCTAAACACGTCAACTATCTCTAGTAACATACACTAAACTCTATCACAGTTACTTTAACTTTGCTAACACATATCACACAAATGCAATTAAATATTAGACAAATATATTCAATCATGCAGGCTTTGTTAATAGGCAGTTCAAACACAGATCACTTCTTTTCTTTCGCAGTTGATTTGAGAAAACACGCTCCCTTGTCCTTCTTTCATCCAATTTAATGAATGTACAATACAATTTACACCCTGCTGCTCCCTCTCCTCTCCTTAGGCATAATCATACAGTCACTTTAATAAAACCTAGGTCCTCAACACTCAGTTATAGGCTTTCCCATAGATAGCAGATAATGCCAAAGAGTTTGGTGCAGTTTTTCTCAGTGATAAACTCAGTCTCTAACCCTTATCTGTCCCTACACTTCACCATTGTTATTATAACTCAGTCCTGAAAAAGGGTATTATACAACATTCTACAGGTCTCCCCACCTATTCCTTAACTGACTAGTAAAACAATACCGTAAAACAAACAGTATCCGGTAAGCTTTCTCTCTGGGAAGGTTTTTACACCCCCCCCTCTTTGGGGTCTCACTTTCACTCAGACCTCTGTTCAGCACTCCAGTTGTCTTAATGTAGAGGACTCCCTCAGGATGTCTGTCTCCCTGAGTCCCCCTCAGAATTCCAGCTTCCATTTTTAACTGCTCTTTCACAAGCTCCTGCTCCCCACTGCATACTGAGAGATGTAGTTCTCTACCTGCAGAAGAGGCATCCAAAATGCATGTGCGGCCCACTCGGGTCACCAGCGCCTCCTTCATTTACCCCAACGGTCAAATCAGCACCAGTGCTCATTGCCTAGACCGGTTTCGGCAAAAATCAATACCAGCAAAAGGCTAACAGCGGTTGGGCTGGTGACACTATAGCTTGGTTTGCTTACAATGATCGGCTCTTGCATGGAACAGCATAACTGTACTTGGCCTATGTGAAAATATCCCTTTTTCTCCCCATTCTATCTCTCTAAGATTAGTAGGTGTAAAATATGAGAAATGCGCATTTTACCTGCAAAAAATTACTTTTTGAGGCATTTATTGTCTTTTTTATGTAGTTCAGAGCAATGTTTAGACATGATATTGGGTTAACTGAATGTTCTTGAGTACTATTTGTATAAGTGTGGAAGCATATTGGAAACCAGATGGGTGCTCCAACATTGTGAAAAATTGTTTTCAAAATTGTCATTTTTCATGGTATTTATATATTTGTGTTGTGTATTTTTTCTTTAAAAGATACTAGTTGTCAAACTTAATTTAAAAGCTTTTAGAGCAAGGTGTGGAAAAAAAAACTTTTAATTCCCATTATTGAGCCAAGTTGAATCTGCTGGACAAATTGTATTTTAGAGCACTGGGTGCTAAACTTTTGTACTTAATTTTTTTTTTAAAGAGAATCGTTGAAAAAATATACTAATATTTTTTTCAAAACATTTTTAACCATCTTAGATTGGATTGATCACTAAATGCAGTGATAAACCGAAGAATCAGAACTAAATAATTTGTTTCTTTCTTATTTTCAATAATCAAATCTCTCTGTACAACAGCTTCCTTTCTAAAAAGTGGTCAGTAAGGAATTTGGCATTTTATGTTTTTATAAGTGTACATTTTTCTATTGCATCTAAAGAGCTTTTTTTGTAATGTTTTAATCCAGTGGGAATAATGACACATGGTTAATAATTGTATGCATCCACTTTTATAATAATAGGTCATCATTTTGATGCCACCTCCATTTAGTTACATTTCTAAATCTTTAAAAAAACACAGAAGTAAATATCAAGTAATAATGACTACAGTTCAAATATTTTAAAAAGTTATCTAATCTTTTATGATCACCTTTCCAAATAAAAATCACTGTCATAAATCTGGTATTGGGTAGGACCCTTTAGACAGGAACAGGATTGGAATGAGAATGGTGTTAGTAGAAGTCCAGGTGGGATTGAACAGATAATACAAGTACTGGCAGAGATATGGATCTGCGGCTACATGTACACTTAGGTCCAGGTATTATTGGGAGCACTGAAGCTGGATCAGGGGGGGTACAGTATTCGTGGCAGAGATCCACGCACTACTTATATGGAAATTCAGGTGCTGGCGATGGCTACGGATCTGTGGATAGACGTACACTTAGGTCCAGGTATACTTGGGAGCACTGAAGCTGGATCAGCGGGGGTACAGTATTCGCGGCAGGGATCCACGCACTATTTATATGGAAATGCAGGTACTGGCGATGGCTATGGATCTGCGGCTAGATGTACACTTGGGTTCAGATATGCTTGGGAGCCCTGAGGCTGGATCAGGAGGGGTACAGCGTTCGCGGCAGGGATCCACGCATTATGCAAGTACTGGCGATGATTATGGATCTGCGGCTAGATGTACACTACAGTCACAAACAGACTGGAGGCACGGAAACAGCTGTCAAAGCAAGCAGGAGCCAGAATTAACATCCACACTCTAGGAGAGACTCAAAGAGCTGGCAATCAATAGGGAAAATGAGGTGTTTTAAATAGTATAACCAATAGGGGCGCATGCCAATAGAAACAAATGGGAGCTATCGAAGGCCGAACTGCGTATGTGCAGACCGAGGGCAAGAGGGTGCCGGACCGAGGAAGCAGCAGCATATTCCCGAGAGAGATCACCCACGGTGGACCTCCAAGGTAAGTGATCCGGAAAAGCGATGGCTAATGGTGAAAAACATTCTGCGCCATCGGTTCTGTATAGGGGTTATCAGTCGCTGATTGGATGGTGCAGGAGTGTAGGTGGTACAGAGTCCTGGAGGTCCAGAAGGTGCAGTGGCAGCATTCAAGAAGGTGCAGGGGCCTTGATGGTGTCTGGTCGTAGGTCGTATAGAAGCCTGGATGAAAGCAAGGGAGGTATGCCAGTGGCAATGTTATCAAAGTGGAAAAACAACAGCAAGGCAATATTTTGGAACATATGGTACAGCAGTAAAATGTTAAAGGAAATTCAGAGTTCAGAGCAATGGTAGAGTGGTAATGGTAGAGTTAAGAGCAGTAAATACAAAGCAATGGGAACAGAAAAAACAATTAACACTAGACCAAAGTAGAACCCCTTCCACAAAAAGTATCAAAAAGTCAGTACCTTACTTTCCAAAGGGAACCATACAGGATATTGCAACAGAATTTGTTTGGCTGTGCAGCCTCCCAAGAATCAACTTGTCAGTCAAGTTGTTCTAATGCATTTCATCACTCAAAGACTATCTCAAGGAATTGGTACTATAGTGTAATGCAATCTTTTAAATAGGATTTTTTTCTTAGTATTCTCTCCTCCCACAGGAGAGGGATTATCTTTACTTTTATATCTCCTAGAATGTCCGTTTCAGTGCTGGAAAAAGCGGCAATCTTAGCTCTCTCTCTCACATAATAAAGTGAGGCAATACAGTTATGTATAAGTCATCATTCATAGGGTTAATATTAAAAAAGGCTAAAAACCATTAAATGATCACAACATTCAACTAAGAAATTAATAAAACCATTAATTTCTAAAATGTACATATCAGATTTAATATTGTCCTCTGAGTCTGCCCAGTAAAAAAAACATATTCATGAAAAAAATTAAATAAACAAAATAAAAATAAAAACCCAACTAGGTCACATATACTGATTTCAGATGACAGTAATAAGAAGTGACAATTGGGGAGTTTATGAACTAAATCTAACTTTATTTAGTAAATCATAGATCTGTAAAAAAAAGTGGTTTTCGAGAAAAGATTTAATATCAAATCTATATTTAGCCCCTTTGGGGCCAATGTCCCTAAATTAAGAATCCATTTTGCTTCCTCTTGTGAGATCTATTTCTCAAAATCACCATCCCTCCACTGTGGTTTAACAAAATAAATGCCCATAAAGCTTAGGTCCTCATTTTCTCTGTTATTTACTTCATCAATATTTGCTGATACAGTGTGGGGTCTTAAACCTAAACATATATTGTGCATGTTTTCATATATTCTCGTTTTTAACGTTCTCCTAGTGGGCTCTATATATTGCATCCCACATGGACAGCTTAATAAATAAACTGCATTCTTTGTATCACATATAATTATCTGTGTTATTTCATATTCTCATTTATTTGTGGAGGAACTAAATTTATCCTTTCTCTTTGGGAGTAGATTGCTGGTATGCATACATCCAGAACAATTTTAGCAATAAAAAAAAACCTCCTGCCCGCTAGTTTAACCAAGTATGTATCCCATTTTGCTTTTCTTTCACGTAACTTGAAACCAATTTTTTTAAAAAATTTGAGGACCTTTTAAATACTACCATAGGTGTATCAGGTAAATCGTCTTTCAGTTCTTCGTCTTTTAGAAGGATATGCTAGTGTTCTGAAAAAGTAGTTTCAATCTCTCTGCTGAGCTACTATGCTGTGCAATAAATTTAATTACTGAGTTATAATCCTTCCTAATCCCTTCTTTATACTCTACACCTGCTTCTAGAACCTCATTCCTATTTAGTTTATATGTGAGTAGCTTCGAATTATCCATCTGTTTCTCTTCTTCTAAATCCCTATTAATTTTACCAATGTTATAGCCTTTTTCCTTAAACCTCTTCATCAAATTAGAACACTGCTCTATATAATTCATCACTTCTGAACAGTTCCTTCAGGTTGGCTTAAACCATGGTTGTCCAACCCGCGGCCCGTGGGCCGCATGCGGCCCAGCACGCCTGTAAATGTGGCCCAGAAGGAGTTTTGGTTGTGGCAAGGAGGCAGCACTGTTAATGGAAAAAAAAATCCTGCAAAAAAAAGAAAGAAAATACTTACCTTGCGCTCACGCGGTCACATCAGCTGGTACTCCGGCTCCCTCCATTGTCTCCTCCTCCATGCGGTGCTCGCAGTAAATGTCGGGCGTGATGTCATCACGCCCAACATCCATTGCGGAGCGCTGCACAGAGTAGTCACCCGCGCGAGAAGAACAATCAGCAGCACAAAATTGGAGAAAAGAAGAGAAGAGGACAGGAGAACAAGCCGATTAAAAGGTAAGTTAAGGGGGATTTTTTTTATTATTTCAAGGGACGCTGACCAGTGAATAAAAGTCACCTGGTCCTGGAGCATCATGGACCTTATCTCCCTGCTACATACTTCTACTTGTAATACTAATGGGGCATTATATATTATTCTCTTTGGCCCATTATAAGTTGTTATCCCTTAACTAACATAGTGGTGTAATTAGCAAAACAGGTCACAATTTGGGGTCACAGTGATGTATATGTCAGGTACCGCAGGCCTGGTCAGGGCACCCTGATATACAATGCCTGGCTTAAATGCACTTTATTGATATTGCATCGAAACAATACAAAAAGTGATTATAGTATAATAACTAGAGAGGATTTTTTGAACAGGGCGATTGAAAAGTAAGTATAGGGGCATTTGAAAAAAAGTGATATATATATCTCACTTTTTTTTTCGTATATATATGTTAACTATGTTTTCTATGGTTTTTGGATGATCAGCTATCGTTATTGTTAGTGTATCTTATGTGCGGCCCAAACCAACTCGTCGTCTTCCAATGCGGCCCAGGGAAGCTAAAAGGTTGGACACCCCTGGCTTAAACTATCCCTTTGGTATATTCTCCAACAAGCTTTTGTAGTGATTGCTTGATGCTGGAATAAAACCGTTACAATCTACCGGTTTACTAAATGATTTTGTATATGCAGAACTCTCTTCAATAAAAATCTCCAAGTCCAGAAACAGGGCTTTCTCTGCACTCAATTCTGCAATGAACTCTAAATTTAGCTTATTCATGTTGATGTATACAATAAGTTCTTCTAAGCTTGATCGATCTTCTTGCGAAATGATCAGAATATCGTCAATATATCTGTCCCACTCTATTAAGTGCTGCATGTACGGATTATTGACCCAGATTTTATCTGCTACCCACTTAGCCATATACAAATTGGCAACACTTGGGGCAAAAGTTGTCCCCATTGCTGTTTCATTTATCTTTCTGAAATGGGACCCTCCAAACCAGAAATAAGCGTGTGTTTGAATGAAGTATATAGTCCTAATAACGAACTCCATCTGCACTGGGAAAATAGTGTGGGAGGGGGAATTAGTGGCAGGAGAGCAGTGAATTAGTGAGAAAGTAGAGGTGAAAGAGTTTGTGGAAAGTAGCTAGTGAAATTGTTAGGAGAGAGAGAAAGAGAGAGAGAGAGAGAGAGAGAGAGAGAGAGAGATAGAGAAGGAATTAAGCAGCTGAGTGGTGAGAGTGAAACAGGGAAATAAAAAGAGAACACTAAACATGTAATTACCAATCTCCAGGAACATGAAAAAAGAAGTATTGTGGCAGGCTGGAGATGGTGGAGCATGTTAATGGCAGGAATCAGAGGTTGTTCCCAGTTTGTTCAACTGTGTTGTTTAACTGGGCATTTCCTTGCACTTTCTGAGAAAACTTAGTGTAGGAAACCCCAGCATGTCACACTCCAACACATTTTGCCTTAAAAGTATAACTGGGATGAAACCAAACTAGCTACATCTGTGCTAATTGGTCAGCTGTTTTTTTAAAAACAAAGCAAAAAAAATCTATTGGTTTTAGTCAGGCAAATGAGTTCCAGGCAGGATTGTGTCATAAACTGTGCTTCAATGATTAGCAGTCCAACACAGGTTATAACAATAGTTACAACTTCCTGCTTACATACTTAAAAAACACAGTTGCACATATGTGAAGCATAAGTTACAATTAGATGAAGTTCAGATTAGGAGTGGATATGAGTAGTTGATGCACATAATTTTAAGAAATACAGTTGCACAGTGTGGGATTACCCTGTGGACAGTCATACGGTTTCTGAAAATCTTCCTATAGTATGCTATATGCATGTTTTGGCTATATTGCATGTTTTTGATTTAACAATAATCTAAAGCCTGAAAGGTTGGTAGTGCATTCTAATTACAACTTTATGAGAGATACTTAAAAGTGAGTGTATGACATGTTTTCAAGTGTATAAAATAATACAATCAGATTTATACAGCAACATCTAATAAGCAGCAAAAATACCCAAATACTTATAACAAAAAATAATTACATTTTAAAACAAAACAAACTATAACAATAATGAAGCCAGGTGGTGTCATATTTGGACAACCCATTTCAACATGTGCAGGTGTTCAGCTGTCTCTGCAGTATGTGGTACACTGCATGTATCACCTACCGCCCAACAACTTTGTCTTGGAGCCTAGCTCCCACTAGGGTATGCGGTCAATGGCTAGACATTCATTTGGTAGACATTCAGAAAGTCAACAACATTAAGTTGACTATTCTAATGTTGACAGTATTATTGGATTGACAATTCGAATGTAGACAGTAGTATTTGGTAACCAATTCAAATGTAATCAGTATTGTATGGTTGGTGTTAGGGATAGGGTAAGGTTTTAGGGTTAGGGATAGGGTTAGGATTAGGGATAGGGATATGGTTAGGAATAGGGGTAGGGTTAGAGATATGGCTAATGTTATTATTAGGGATTTTTTTTGATGAACTAATAATACTGTCTACATTGAAATGTTGACCTAATAATAGTGTCTACATTTGAATACTCAACCTAATAATATGTCTACATTAGATTTGTCGACCTAATAATATTGTTAACATTTAAATTGTTGACCTAAAAATACTGTCAATGTTAGTATTGTCAACTTTCCAACCCTGTCTGTTATATAGTGTCGACCATATAAATGTTGATCATTTAACTGTCCAACATATACATCACACCCTAACTAGCATCGACCTCAACTCCAGGCCGTTTGTATGAGAAGATGTATGAGAAGATGATAAGAATATATTATTTGTAACATTGTCGTTATTGTTCTGTCCGTTGTATCATATGCATTGCTTTTAAGTTTCTCAATATTGACAATTTACATGTGTATTAAACAGTAATGACACTAATTTAACAATATACATTTCTAATACCACTCAAGGTCTTAAGGTTAACATTGTAATTAAACAAGAGTCATCATTTTTTGTCACTTTTTTTGTAATAAACATGTACAGTTTATTATATAGAACAATGGCAATAGTTTGAAAGTGATCCATAAACTGTTTTTGGATCACTTATGCAGCAATCAGGGGATGATGTTGGTGAAAGGAGGGTTAATCAACGATTCCTTCTGTTGTTGAAAATATAAAAAGGCACAATAATATCTGAATCTGAATATATAATTGCATCTACATTGAGAAACGTTTGTCTGGAAATGCATATGCCATCATTCATGTAATAGGTGAGAGTTACATTACAGACATGTATTGTCAGTAATATATAATATTTATTTACCAGCCTGGAGTACATTATGCCCTTCCTGCCCTGCTTACTTGTGGCCCATCTTCTTTATTGGGTAGCCTCCTCTTTCTCTTGACCAGTGGCCTCTTTTCTTGGTTCACAACCTCTTCCAACTAAGAGCCAACTGTTTGGTGTAACATAATATACAATATGAACATTTCTATTGTGTACATAATTTGGGCATTTCTATTTTATTTATTATTTAATATATATTAATGGCTTTTTTTTATTATGGAAGAAAATATCCACATTATTGTACATTAAATATATATTTATTAATGATACACATTTGAAACATGGAAATAATTTTTTAAATTTACATTTTATATTTATTTATATATTGGCCTTTTTATTTATAACATTTTTAACTTTTTGTTTTTTTCTTTTGATACGAGAAAACACTACTTAAGTGTATCTATTCATACAATTAAACAATAGCAAATCAATCTGTTTTTTAGCATTTCTCTTATATTTTTCTTTTCATATTAATTGCTGGATAATTATCAGGTGATGAAAGATAGCAACTATGTTAACGGCTGTGTGTGTGGATTCTCATCTGCACTACTGCTATCCCTCTGTCTACTGTAAGTACTTAAATACCCTGTTAACCTTACCTATTGTCTGGCTATTTCTATAACACATTGAATATGCTCCTGTAATAGGAACAACTCTATATAATTAATGCAAAGCATAATCAATGTAAACCTTTTTTTTCAATACCATGATACACACATGTAATACATATGCAGATCGGGGTTTGGATACCATTAAATATGAATTTTACAATTCTATATTTTGAATTGTTTTGTTTTTTCATGTACATATGTAGATTACACAATTATATTTTGGAATGTTTAAAGTACTCTATACTGTATCTTCCAAATCTCTCATTAATTATCATCACAGCACAAGGCTGCTGACTATTAATGTTTCTCCAATGACTTTGCTGCTGGCACATGCAACTTTACATATTTAGTTTCATGGGGATCTTGCTCCAGGTAACCAAGAATGCCTTCCTCTTTGCTACATTTATAGGGTTAATAGACCCAGGGGGGATATATTATCATTATAGTTGACTTAGCTCTTCCTTGCTTAATGTCAGTGCTCTCAGCTTCTGTTTACCTTGTAAGCCTTATTGTGCCCAAAATCAAATAATAATGTTTGAATGTGCCCAGAGAAAAGATGTGTCATATGTGAAACATATTGTTCTTGGGTATAAAGTGCACAGTAATACAGCTTGAAGTCTGTCATGTGTGTTGATCCACGCAGGTGATTGCATGATGATGCGATAATGGACACCATTATGATACACTTATTCCAAGAAGGATGGCCATTTTGGTTGAGGGAATTTGTCAATTTGGAGGAGGTGCCAAAATTTATGTGAAATGACAGTGAAGTTTGTTATGATTAAACAAATGTGATGAAAGCTTAGCAGAGCCCTATAGACTGGTGAGCAACAAATAATAGTGTACAGCACAACAGTACAGGATATGGAATACAAATAATAATACCCACAATAACATGGAAGCCAAAGTCACAGAAGTGCAGATATACTCAAATGTGAAATAATAATCTGGAGTGGCAGGTTTACAGGATAAAAAGCTGGAAGCTGCAATGGTGAACACATAGTGATACGCAGCAACCGGGCTAAATTCCGGCAGTAGAGGCCAAAGAAATTGGTTGTGAGGCGATGCCTGCCATGTCCTATCGGTAAAAATATGTCAGTTACCAGGCCACAAGCTTGATGGATTGTAGCACTTGCCGATACTATTAATAGGTCAAAAAAGTTTTGAAAAACTCTGGCATACTGTTTTATAAGGTCCTGTTGTAAAACAAATATTACCTACAAAACCAAAAAAATTTTTAATTTAAAAAGCTCAGCATTAAGGAATAGACTAGTACTTAAATACACAAAATATAATAAATACAACTAGGCTGAATAAAACAAAAAAAAAATATTTCCTTGCTCAGAATGTAAAGCTTGTAAATTAGGTTTGAAAATGAACATCTCTCACCTTTAATAGGTGGTTGAAAATTGTGCACAAATGTTCACTTATTTGGAGAGTACTGAGTGCCAAATTGTGCAGTACACACTGTATTTATTTATTATCTGTTTTGATCCAACTGCACCAGAGTGTTCAACTAATGCGACACGTTGGGTCAAGTTATATTACAGAGGGATTGTCCTAAAGCAAATCAATATCTGTTTATCCCGCCCTTTGGACATCATGGATATCAAGGCATGACAAGGCCATTCGTTCGAGAGGTGACAAACCCAAAGAGCCCGTGGGTCCACCATGGGTCCTCCTTGCACCACAGTGGTATTCCTGGAGCTTGTTTTCCAGGCACCTCTTGAAGTCCTGAAACCTGTGAAAAAGAAATAAAACATTTATGGCGTCATGTAAAGTCCACTAGTAAATGTGAAGGAAAAAGATGTAGCAGGAGAGGTAGAGAAACAGAAAGATAGATACTAAACTAGTTATCTATAAATATAGATATACATGTGGGCATGTGTTTAAATGTTAGAAAATATTTTATACAATGATTAGCCTAAGCACAGATAATTTCATCATGTATACGTGTGAAACAGAATATACATACTTTCTATTATAATGAACTATTAGCACTTGTATCTGCTAAACTAATTAATAAATAAACACCATTATCTACTATGAGAAAATAGTGACCCAAGAAACCTCTGACTTTGCAATAATCATAATAAAAATAATAATATTAGTATTATTATTATCATTATTATTATTAGTTGTCAATATTGCATAGTGCTTGTTTGACTTTGAAGTGGGGAGTAGGCAGGCTTAACTTATTCACTTCTCTTTGATCTCATTTACACTGTGACAGATAGGAGCCATAGCGATGACCTGCTTGGTAATGCCCTCCCATGTACGGAGCTTGGCCCCGGCCATAAATTGCCTGTTAGCTTGGTGTAACCTATCCACCACGAACAGTACTACAACTCCTTTGAGGCCAAAAGTATACTGGCAACAATTCATGGAGATGCAACTGGGCCAGGCTAAGGCGAGCTCATGGAGGACAGAAACGTCCCGTGGAGCAGAAGGGCATACTTCTTCAGCATGGGACATTTAATTTATTATTTTAATTGTGAATAGTAAATAAATTATTTTAATGTCAATAAGGTAAAAATGTCAAGCATTTACACGTGTACTTTCACTACGGTACCTTTTATAGTGCATGAATAGCCATCTTTATGGGTGCTTACAAACATTATGGCACTATTTTATTTAAGATGGCATAACTTATTTGCTTACATTTTACTTAATGGCAGCGACATATCAGCGAGCGTGCGTATGTTACTAAGGATAGCCCACATCTCCTCAGACAGCCAATCAGTGTTGTTGAAAAGCTTCTTTCAGTTTCAAGGATGAGGATGGATAGTTAGCTTTAGTAAAGAGTTACTTCTGCTCTTGACCAAGACTATTGATAAGGAGCTTGATATTGCAATCCTATACCACTACGATTATGTTCAAAAATTACCTAGAGGCCCGAAAATTACATCATCTGCCTGGAGGTATGCTGCAAAGCCTGAAACACAGAACACAGATGGAGTGGTTTGTGGAGGAGGCAGCCCAAACTCCTGGCAAAACCCTGAGAAAGCCTGCAAACAATTACATAGGTATTACTACATACATTGTATAGTTGTTTGCATTAAAGGCATTGTATTAACCTATGCTCTTACCCCCCACAACCTCCAGCTCCACCAAAAAAATCTACATCTGCTCGTAAAGTGCACTACTATGGTTTTCAGTAATACACCATAAAGAGAAACAAAAGCATCAACCAAATGACATTGAGCATATGATCTACTGATTACTAAATGTAAAACAAATATGATTGTAAGCCTAATACTTGCCCAATCTCTCGGAATGAGACTCCTGAATTTCGGGTAGGTTTCCTATACTCCTGGGAGAGCAGGCTATTCTCCTGCATCCTGCCCATTTCACTAGGCAGCCTCCATGATGCGATTCTTGCTGAATTGGTTGATTTGCTGCAACCCATCCCCTTCTGTCCTTATACTTCACCTCCCCTCCGGAATCTCAGAGGAGCTGACTCCTGAAACAAGGAAGTACAGGCTGAGGCAGTACTTCAAAGTACTGCCTGGCGTGAAATGAAAATAGTATACACTATAAATGATATTGTGCAATTTCTTGATTTATGTGAAGATGCTATTTCAATGTGTCTTTAAAAAAAATAATAAAAAAATAATATATATATATATATATATATATATATATATATTGTAGCTAAAATAAAATATTGCTTGAGATGATATCCATCTACTTATTAGCAAATAATTATTTGAAATTATCACATGCCAATATTTCATATATTTCTGTGATTCTTTAAAAAGAGTGTAGTTTAATTAAAATCCACACTATATTAAATGTGGGAATTCTATTACTGTATTATTTCTTGATAACAATAATTATAAAGATGAATGCAATCGTGTGCAGACATTGAAGCTTTTCCATATGAGAATAGTGTTTGTGCTTGAAAACATTCACTTGTGTATATTTCCCCAAGTAAGCACATTTGAGGTGGTAGTAATGGGCATGTGTCAGTACACCTTAAATTCACACTGTTCAATTAAAAGGGTTAATTGCTGTGAAGCAGCAGTGTATAATGGCTATCGAGGCTGATTGAGGATATACACTTATTTGTGTTTTGCTCTGGCTAAATTTTAAATACGCCTAGTAGAAATCAGATGCATCTGCTCTCAATGCTATTTTCCACTTGTACACATGAGCTCTACATATGAGCGGAATTAAGCTATTTTTGCACTTGCTGTAAATGTGGCACATATGCCACATACGCTGACCACATCTCGAGAAGTGTAAGGTCTGCATATGGGCTAAATTTCCCACTGTTTGCTTAAGTTCATTTTGCGGACAACGTTAAAACAAATATAAAGAGTTTAAAGAAGAAAAGCACACTCACTATTTAAACTTTATTAAGACACTTGCCACTTGCATACTGTAACGGATTTACTGGATTCACTACTAATCTTGATTAACGCTGGCTCACCTGAGGTGCGGAGTCTAACGATCTCCCCGGTATTCACCAAGAACCGCCGCAAGGCGGGATGGGCTTTGCTGCCAGGAGTCGCAGGTCGCGGTCCTCAGGTTTGCCCCAAGATGTAGTACAACGGAGTAGGAGCAAGATGAGAGTAGTCGGACAAGCCGGGTTGGTACACAGGCAGGCAATGAAGACAGAATCAGGAAGCAGTCTCGGAGTCAAACAAACCGGATCAGTACACGGGTCACCAGAACAGGAGGGTGGTCAGCTAGCCGGGTCGGTACAGAGGAAGTCAGATAAACGTATAGAGAAAGAAGAGTGAGGCAATCCGGGTCAGGGGCACAGGCAATCTGGGAGGTCAGCAAGCAGGTTCGGTACACAGAAGATCAAGCACACAAGAAGCAGGAATGAGGAGGACACAGGAATCAGGAGCCAGGAACAGGTAAGTTGCTCTGACACTCACCAAGTGTCAGAGCTATGTTTTTATAGTGTGTCCAATTTGAATTCCCCGCCCTGGGGTAGCGATCACGTGACCGCCCTAGGTAGCGATCACGTGACCGCCGAACCCGGAAGTGCGGCTTCCGGGTCCGACGGAGCGGCGGGGGAATGAGGAGAGGTGAGTGTTCGTGACAGTACCCCCTACCTTAAAGGTGGACTCCGGACACCTACACAGGTTTACAGGGAATTTTTTTATGAAAGAGTTTGAGTAGACAGGGAGCATGCAGGTTGTCACTCACCGGACCGTGAGTGCCTCTTCCCGGACATTTGGGAACCGTGGCCGTCCTCCATCCTGAGGGTCTGCGCATGCGCAGCCCTTTCCTACCCTTCAGTGTGTGTCCCTTTAACTTAATTGGCAGATCAGGCAACACTCCCTATATTAAGCACCTGTGGTCAATACCACGTTGCCTGATCTTGGAGTCTCATTCCCTATGAGTCTCTGAAGGTGTTCCTGTATTCCTCGTGTTTTCAGCGCTGCTGATTCCTGTGGTTTCCAAACCACTTCTACCTCTGTGGTTTCCAAACCACTTCTACTACTGTGGTTCCCATACCGCTTCTACCTTCAACGCTATTACTTATCATTGTGACTGTTTGCTGATTCCTATCCGCTGCCTCCGTGCACTTCAGTCCTCTAATCCACATCATCGCTATTATATTTCACTGTGACTGTTTGTTGGTTCCTACCCGCTGCCTCTGTGCACTCCAACCGTTACTTTACATCCACTCACCTGTTCCTCATCAAGTCCGTGAGCTGATTCCTATCCGCTGCCTCCGTGCACTACAAGCCTTCAGCCTGCAACTCGCCTGTGTTCATTATCGTGACTGTTAGCTGTTGTCTATCCGCTGCTTCCGTGCACTACAGCCTCCAGCCTACAACTCGCCTGTGTTCATCATCGGGATTGTTAGCTGATGTCTACCCGCTGCTTCCGTGCACTACAGCCTCCAGCCTACAGCTCGCCTGTGTTCATCATCGTGACAAGTTGGCTGATTCCTGTCCGCTGCTCCTGTGCACTGCAGTCTCTTCTCGGCTCTCCTGTGTTTCCTCGAGACTGCTGCTCTCATTGCCATTTGCTACTCTCCGTGATCAACAGCTCCTGGTCTACTCTGCTCTCCCGTGTTCCATCGCTACTCACAACTATTGGTTGCTACTGGTTACCTCCATGTACCGCAGAGCCCTGCTGCTGCTGACCGCGCTATCATCCATCTACTGCTGATCCGCTCTCCACGCCTTCACGTGTCCCGCAGGTCTACCCTCCTGTCTGCATTGGATTTATATCTCATCTACTACTCCTCTGCTGGATCATCTCCACTCTCCTGGGTCCTGCGTGAGTCCAGTTCCACGTGTTATTGATTCCTGTGGATTCGTGTCCCTGTTGGTCTACTTATCTGTGCGCTGCACCTACTGACCGCTGCCTCAGGTATCCTGGGACTTCTCATCCAGCCGGCCTCCTGCCGCTCAGGTATCCCTGCACTCCTCTCTGACTGCCTGCTTCTGAACCACGGTATGCATACTTCTCATTGACTGTGCTGGTGTATTGCATATCTTGCTGGACTGTGTTGGTTCTCCTCTGGAGTCTGCTATCCGCTGAGTCTATTTGCCATCATTGACTGTGTTAACTTGTGCTGGACTACTTCAAGAGACTTTCTATATTTGCAGACCTGTTCAGTCATTTATATATATATTGTGCATGTTACTGTGGATCGTATATAAGGTGCCTGTGTATATCCTGTGTTGCAGTCTCTCCCCGTGCACCTCCTCACATATATATTCAGTGGTACAACTTGCTGCTAGCAGACCACTGATCCCTGTTTCCAGTATCACCTGTTCCAGTATCCTTTCACATAGCAGTGGTACAACTTGCTATCGCAGACCACTGACTCCCTGGATACCTCCACTTGGATTCCACTCCTTCACTCAGACAGCGGTACCACTTGCTATCCGCAGACCGCTGACTCTCATCACCTCCTCGTTTCTGTTGGACATTCCTCCTCACTATAGCAGTGGTACAACTTGCTCCCGCAGACCACTGACTACCTTCACGTGTTCTTGTCCTACAGTTCCTCGTGTACTATTGCCTCCATATTGCCAGTGCTGCTAGTCATAGACTTTCCTGAGCATCTCATCATCTGCTGCTTCCTGGTCCGTGATCACCCAGCTACCAGAGTACCCTATTACCATCTACATTGCTCTGGTAAGCCTACCACCTGGTGATCCCTGGGTAAAGACTCCTAGTGCCCGTGACACAGGTCGACTGCTCTTACCCAGGAGCGTTCCTCGGGACCATATCCTTTCCAGTCTACTAGGAATTGTACAGCACCTCTGTTTTTACGGGAGTCCAGGATCTGTTTTACTTCATATTCACCCTGATTCTGAATAATAACAGGGGGAGGAGCCCTAGGAGGGGTGGCAAACTTGTTAGTAACTACTGGTTTCAGCAACGACACATGAAAAACATCTGGAATACGTAGAGAACGTGGTAAGCTTAGTCTGAAAGCTACTGGATTGATAATCTCAGAGATGGTAAAAGGACCAATAAACCTGGGAGCAAATTTCTTGCTGGGAACCTTTAGACGAATGTTCTGTGTAGATAACCAGACTTTATCACCGATGGAGAAATTAGGCCCGGCTCTTCTCCTTCTATCATAGGCTTCCTTAGAATGAGTGATAGCCTCTCTGAGACTTGATTTGGTTTGTTTCCAGATATGAGAGAAGTTACGAAATAATAAGTCCACTGCAGGAACTTCAGAAGCAGAAATTTGGTAAAAGGTGGGTAGTCTAGGATGACAGCCATAGAGAACGAAAAAAGGAGAATTAGAGAGAGCCTCGTGGAAATGATTATTATGGGCAAACTCAGCCCATGGAAGCAGATCGACCCAGTTGTCTTGTTTGGCAGAGATGAATATTCTTAAGAATTTCTCCAATTCCTGGTTGGTTCTCTCTGTGAGGCCATTAGACTGGGGGTGATATGCAGAGGAAAAATCAAGCTTGATTCCAGATTTGTGACAAAACGATCTCCAAAACTTGGATATAAACTGAGATCCTCGATCGGAGACAATGTGAAGAGGACAACCATGAAGGCGGAATATCTCCTTGATAAAAATGTCAGCCAACGAGGAGGAAGATGGAAGACCTTTCAGTGGAATGAAGTGGGCAGTTTTGGAAAAGTGGTCCGTGACCACTAGGACCACTGTACAAGATTTGGAGGGAGGTAGATCCGTAATGAAATCCATGGAGATTTGTGACCATGGGTAATCAGAAACTGGTAATGGAAGTAAATGACCATAAGGCCTCCTCCTGGGGGTCTTGTGTTGGGCACATATGGAACATGAAGACACAAACCTTCTTACATCCTCCCGTATGGAAGGCCACCAGTAGTTGCGAGATAACAAGGCCCACGTTTTACGAATGCATGACCTGAGAAGAGAGAACGATGAGCCCATCGTAGGAGTTTGATGCGAAGAGGTGCAGAAATGAAGGTCTTGCCAGGAGGACAGGTCTTTTTGATATGAGTTGCTGCCAATATTCGACTGGGATCCAGAATATATTTATTTTCCTCCAAGGGTTCCGAGTCAGCAGGATCAAATGAGCGAGATAGAGCATCTGCCTTGATATTTTTAGATCCAGAACGGAAGGAAATGTTGAAGTCAAATGGGGAGAAAAATAAGGACCATCTGCTTGTCGAGGATTTAGGCAGCGTGCGGTACGTAAATATAGTAAGTTCTTGTGGTCAGTATAGATGGTGATAGGAAACTGGGCTCCTTCCAGGAGATGCCTCCATTCAGAAAGAGACAATTTGATGGCTAGGAGCTCCTTGTCACCGATACCGTAGTTCTTTTCAGCAGGAAGCAGGCGACAGGAAAAGAATCCGCATGGATGTAGTTTACCATTAGAATCTCGTTGAGAGAGTACTGCTCCCGTACCTATAGAGGATGCGTCCACCTCTAGAATGAACGGGCGAGAACAGTCAGGTTGTTGAAGGATGGGTGCTGAGGAAAAGAGAGATTTTAAAGTAGCAAAGGCTTGGGTGGCCTCTTCAGTCCATACTTTGGCATTCGCAGACTTACGGGTTAAGGCAGTGATGGGTGCCACCAAAGTAGAATATCCTTTAATGAACTGGCGGTAGTAATTGGAAAATCCTAGGAACCGTTGTGTAGCTTTAAGGCCCGAGGGTTGAGGCCAATCTAGTATGGCTCTTAACTTGGTAGGATCCATTTGCAATCCCGTGCTGGAGATAATATAACCTAAGAAATTAACTTGTCTCTGTTCAAAGATACATTTTTCTAATTTACAATATAGATGATTCTTTCTAATACGAGACAGAACCTCCAAGACATGTTTGTGATGCGATACTAAGTCTTGGGAGAAGATGAGGATATCATCCAGGTAGATGACCACGCATTGATATAATAGGTCTTGAAAAAGTTTGTTCATGAAACCTTGAAAAACAGCCGGGGCAATGCACAATCCAAAAGGCATGACCAAGTATTCAAAGTGCCCGTCCCGAGTGTTGAAGGCAGTCTTGCACTCGTCTCCCTCTTTAATGCGCACCAGATTATAGGCTCCTCTGAGGTCCAATTTAGAAAAAATGGTAGCCCCCTTTATACGATCAAATAATTCTGAGATTAGTGGTAAAGGGTACCGATTTTTTACGGTGATGGCATTTAGGCCTCGATAATCAATACAAGGGCGGAGGCCCCCGTCTTTCTTCTTTATGAAGAAAAAACCTACCCCAGCAGGAGAAGAGGATTTTCGAATAAAGCCTTTTCCCAGATTATCTTGGACATAATCCTCCATGGTCTTGGATTCAGGAACGGAAAGTGGATACACTCTGCCTCGGGGTACCGGTTTACCGGGAATGAGATCTATATTACAGTCCCAAATTCTATGTGGAAGGAGTTTGGTGGCCTCCTGTTCACAAAAGACATCGGAAAAGGTTTGGTAGGGTTCAGGAAGGAGTGCCAAGGGTAACCTCCTGTGGCATTTGGGATCATCCTCTGGAACTACCTTTGATAGACAATGATTAAAGCAATGTTGTCCCCAGGATAAGATATGGCCGGACTGCCAATCCACGTTAGGAGAATGGAGACGGAGCCACGGAAGTCCAAGGATAACAGGATTGGTAGTTTTATGGATGACGAAGAAGGAGATATTCTCTTGATGTAGGGATCCAATCTGGAGACGAAGAGGAGTGGTGCGTAAGAAGATAGAACCTTCAGGAATTCTTCCCCCATCGATGGCTAAAAGGGAGATAGGTTGTTCTAGAGCTTGCGTGAAGATAGAGAATTGCTTTACCAAGGCAACCGAAATGAAATTCCCAGCTGCTCCGGAGTCAAGGAGTGCGGACTGAGAAAAGGTATATTGTCCAGACTGTAAGGAAATGGGAATGGTGACACAATCATTACAATAAGGAACTGAGGGAGATGAAATAAGGAGGCCTAACGACACAGTTCCTGAACACGTTAGGCCCTGTCGTTTCCCGGACGTTTGGGACAAGAGTTCAGAAGATGTCCGCTCTCTCCACAATATAAACATAATTTGTTTCGGAATCTTCTCTCTCTTCAGCCGATAGGCGGGTCCTTCCCAATTGCATCGGTTCCTCGGGTGGAAGAACAGGTGTTTGAAAGTTGGGAGCTAGACGGATCATGCTGCGATGAGACTGTTCCTTCTCAGAACTACGCTCCTTGAATCGTAAGTCAATCTTAACGCAGAGGGAGATGAGATCGTCCAAAGATGCAGGGAGTTCCTGAGACACCAGCTCGTCTTTAATTCGATCCGAAAGACCCTGCCAGAATGTAGCTACTAGAGCCTCATCGTTCCAGCGGAGTTCAGAGGCCATAGTTCTGAAGTGGATCGCATACTGCCCCACAGACTGGTTCCCTTGGCGGAGACGCAATAACCCCGCAGCGGCATTGGAAACCCTTCCGGGTTCGTCAAAAATCTTCCGAAAGGTGGATAAAAAGGTGGAGAAATTATGCAGGATAGGATCATTCCGCTCCCATAACGGGGATGCCCACGCTAAGGCTTCACCAGAGAGCAGTGATATCACATAGGCCACTTTAGCCTTCTCAGAAGGAAAATTCCCCGGCAACAGTTCAAAGTGGATGGAGCATTGGTTCAGGAATCCTCTGCAAAGTTTAGGGTCTCCGTCGAACTTAGGCGGATTAGGCATCCGTACTTGGGAGGAAGAAGCTGCTGCTGCTGAGGGGGGGTCTGCCGCAATCACAGGTACAGGAAGGCCGGTGGCCACTAAGGTGTTCTGAACAACATCCAGCTGAGTAGATAGGCTCTGGAGGAATTTTAAAAGTTGCTCTTGGTTTGCTTCCTGTTTGTCCATTCTACCCACTAAATGCTCCAGGCAATCTTTGACCACTGAATCCATGGTCAGAGCAAACTGTAACGAATTTACTGGATTCACTACTAATCTTGATTAACGCTGGCTCACCTGAGGTGCGGAGTCTAACGATCCCCCCGGTATTCACCAAGAACCGCCGCAAGGCGGGCTGGGCTTTGCTGCCAGGAGTCGCAGGTCGCGGTCCTCAGGTTTGCCCCAAGATGTAGTACAACGGAGTAGAAGCAAGTTGAGAGTAGTCGGACAGGCCGGGTCGGTACACAGGCAGGCAATGAGGACAGAATCAGGAAGCAGTCTCGGAGTCAAACAAACCGGATCGGTACACGGGTCATCAGAACAGGAGGGTGGTCAGCTAGCCGGGTCAGTACACAGGAAGGCAGATAAACGTATAGCGAAAGGAGCGTGAGGCAATCCGGGTCAGGGGCACAGGCAATCTGTGGAGGTCAGCAAGCAGGTTCGGTACACAGAAGATCAAGCACACAGGAAGCAGGAACGAGGAGGACACAGGAATCAGGAGCCAGGAACAGGTAAGTTGCTCTGACACTCACCAAGTGTCAGAGCTATGTTTTTATAGTGTGTCCAATTTGAATTCCCCGCCCTGGGGTAGCGATCACGTGACCACCCTAGGTAGCGATCACGTGACCGCCGAACCCAGAAGTGCGGCTTCCGGGTCCGACGGAGCGGCGGGGGAACAAGGAGAGGTGAGTATTCGTGACACATACTCCCTGATAACGTTCACATAATTGTTATCACTAGTAGACATGAGCAAGCCACCCCATGTTTTGCTTACGGTTTTGTCTCCAAAATAATGCTCATTTTTTTTGTTGGATTTTGATTTTACAAAACTGGCTAGTGTTTTATTTATAGTTTTGTTTTGTATTTCCCAAAAAATGTTTATTTAATGAAAAATCTGAAGAAACCCCCCTCCCACCACATACATTCACATAATAATGGACTGCTTTAGGTCCTAAGTTAGTACTTATATTACTTACTTTAATTTACAGTCTATTTGTAGATATTTGTTTTATTTAATGTGTTTGCCAGCCCACTGTCTTAAATTACACTCTACTTTATTGATAGAAGCAATCAGCCAATGTAGTAGTCACACAATCTATTCATTTTATTCATTTGTGACTGCATATAAAAAAATGTCACAATCTATTCTAATCATTAAAAATATCCCAATAATCAGCATTAAAAATCACTGTTATTTCAAAATGCGTACATTAGGGTAATGACATTATGCCATTTCTATATACCAGTGACAATAGCTGTCTCATTCTGAGGAGTCCAGTGTTAATTGCTCACTAATTGGTCCAATAATAACATGTGACCTATGTTCTGGGAGTTGTAGTTGTGCTATTATAACATTACATTAAGCACCCATAAAGCCAGCAATCAAATATCACCAGTTCCACAATCAGCAAGGCTTAATCCGATCATGTCAAAATGTTGATCTTGCATTTAGGATTGAGAAATGCTGCCAATGTTTAGACGATCTGAGGTTCTGATATGTTAAACTTGGAATTGTCAGATTCATTTGAATTGCTCTAACCACTATAAGCAAGTTGTAGAATAAATTTGGTGAAATATTTGTGTTTTGGAGCTAACAGTGTGAAAATAACTGGGGCAACACCATAATTGTTTCTTGCTTCCCAATTCCTACTCGTTTTCCCTGTATTATTAAAAAAAATATCCATATCCCATTAAGTTAACAATAGAAAGACCTTTTAGTCCCCTTGTGCACCAAAAACGAAAAATCAAAATTTTTGGGCAGTTGCAGTAGAATCTGTCCCTGGTGAAAAATACTTACAGAAAAAGACAGACTAGTCCTATGAAGTGAAAGCTTCAGTATTAAAGAATGAAGCTAGTAAAATAACTAAAAAAATGTGAATATCCTAACTATGATATATTTTGCCATAACATATGATAACAGGAGACCCATCTGTATTTGTTATGGGTAAGAGATAAAAAATGTAATATTAGATTCTTTGATAATTGTAATGAAGTAAACATTTACATACTGATACAGTGTGGGATGCATGCAAATTTACGTAGCGTATTCTGTGTGAAATCGCTCTGCACATGACCATAAAGTGGATGCAAGCATATATAAACTGATGAAGATTTGAGTGATTCTGGCATTTAGGCCCTATCTCCTCCTGCAAAAACAGAACGAGGGAGAGAAGGGACGCTCTAACGTGGGCCAGGTACAGTAAAGGCATGTTTATGCAAATGCATTTTATGCAGACCTTCATAAATAGGATATACGCCTGTTAGGAGGCATATATTTTGCACCTGCAATAGGGCAGTTACAAGTACTCGCTAAGGATGGTGACTTGTCATAAGCCAGGTGAATATGTTGCTGATGCAGAGGTGAACGTTTCTCAAGTTGTGTACAGCTCTGCATATTTGCGTAAAAATCTTAATGAACTTTTAGGCTTAAGTGACCACAAACTGCACAGTGTATGGACACATCAGATTTCAGCAAAACTGTATATGGCATTTTAAAAATCACATTCTCATAAACTTGATAATCTAAGTACACATGGCTAGTCTGCAATTACATGTAAAATATCAACATTTACATATTATTTGTGTCGATAAAATAGAACCTACTTACTGCATCTTATTAAGGAGGCACACATGTCATGAAAGCTCTCAGCTGCAGCCCAGTGTGGAACTCCACTTGAGCCCCGTTTTCTATCATAGAAACCATTGCTATGATGCCTGATCCTGCCACCCTGATTAGCCCCACTCATGGGCTCCTGCTATTGCACCTGCAATTTTTCCTGTTGTGAACACCCGGCTACCTTTTCTACTACAGACTGCGGCTCTGGCCTATCTCCGTCAGGACTAAATACCTACACTTATGTCTCCTGATCTCCTGTTCCGTCATCAGATACCTTTACCACACACTGCTGCTGGATCCCACTGGAGTGGCACTTCATTGGAAATCTTCCGTCTCCTCTGCATGATCCGGCTACCGCCTGTACTTCAGTCTGTGGCTTTGGCCTAACTACTGCCTGGCCTATTTTCCCTTGTCTTTACAGGATTCCTTGCCTTTGCTTGCCTCCTCTCACCTACCGGGTCCTCCATTCATCCTGGGTTCAGCCTGCCTGTTGCTCCCAACTAGGCCTCTGAGCCCTGACTCCCGTTACTGGCACAATTCCAGTTCTTTTGAACTGACCACCACTGCTGACTCCTCTTCTTATAGAACACACTGGCTACCCTCCCTCTCGGATAAATGCTCCCGCAGCACACCTGGATTAAAAAAAACAAAAACGGACTGCATCTCTTCCAGGGATGTAGGTCTCTCCCGCTTTTGCTGTTACCATTTTCTCCTTGATCTGGACTGCCTGCTGGCTACTTCCCTTCACTCCACATATTTTTCCTGCTTCACATTCGGCTGCACTGTAACCAGTCTCCGTACCATGCCAGCCTGCTCTTCTGTCTGTCTCCTGAATCTGACCCTCTGCTGGCTGCACCATCCAGTCTTACCTACTACTGGCCCTGAACTTTCATTGATCCCCTGGGCTCTGCTGCATTCTAACCTGAACTGTCCACTCAATGTCAGTCCTTCCACTCCCTCCCTTCTGTCTTTCCTCTTCTCCTGGCCTCTCACCATGTCTTCTCGCTCCAGTCCTATACCCATCCTTAGCTCCTGCCCCTCCCCTCGCCCTAATAACAACCCATCCCTATGCTCTAGCAACCCTGCCAATGTCATCCATATCTCTCAATAAACTGCCCTCTATCCATGACCGGTTCCTCTCAAACGCTCTTAACCTCCTTACCATCACCAATACTTGGCTCTCTTCTACTGACATTGCTTTCCCTGCTGCTCTCTACCATGTCCACCCAATCCACCAAACTGGATGACCGTCTAGGAGGTGGAGTGGACATCCTCCTTTCCCCTAACTGTCCATTTCCAGTCATACCCACTGTGCCCTCGCTCTATTTCTCCTCCTTTGCAGTCCACTCTATCCGTCTCTTCCTCCCCATTCTCCTCCATGTCTCTGTCATATACTGTCCCCGTGGCCCCACTTTCCTATTTCTAGACAACTTTGCAGCTTGGCTCCTCCTCGATCCTCACTCCTGGATCCTCACCAATCTGGCATCTGCCCCCTCCACTCCACTGAAACCACCTTGGCCAAAGTCACCAATGATCTTCTCTTGGCCATTTGTCCCTGCTCATCTTCCTGGACCTCTCTGTGACCTTCAACACCATGGACCACCCCTCCTCCTGCAGGCCCTTATTGTTTTGGTCTCTCTGGTTCCATCCTTGTATGATTCATCTCATACTTTACCAAACATTCCTTCTCTGTATCCACTCCTGGCTACTTCTCCCTTCCTTCCTCACTCCCCATAAGAATCCCACAGGGTTCTGTTCTTAGTCCTATGCTCTTCTCTCTGTACACTACCTCCCTGGGTGAACCATCCCTTCTTTCGGCATCCAGTATCACCTTTATGTCTATGACATTCAACGATGCCTCTCTTCTCCTGATCCTTCCACTCCCCACCTCTGACATGTATTCGATTGCCTCTCTGTCATCTCCTCCTGGATGTCATCGTTGTTTCTTAAAATTAATATTGCCAAAACCGATCTCAACGTCTTCCCTCCTTCTAGATCTTCATCCCACCTTGACCTCCCTATCACTGTTAACAATACCACCACCTCTTCTGTTCAAGTCCGCTGCTTAGACATCACCTTTGATTCATCCCTCTTCTTTGCCCCCACATTTAATCCCTTGCCCAATCCAGTCACTTCCAACTACTTAACATTGCCCGCATCCGGCCCTTCTTAGCCCAGGATGCCACCAAACCCATTTTCCATGCACTTATCCTTTTCCGTCTTGACTACTGTAACCTTCTCACCAGACTACCCTTCTTCTACCTAGCTCCTCTTCAGTCTATACTCAATGCGGCAGCTAGAGTTTTCTACCTTTCACTCAGCTCTTCTTCTCCCTCTCCGCTCAGGCTTGCCTTACTTTGGCTCCCCTTCCCCTACAGAATTCACTTCAAACTTCTCAACCTCCCCTACAAGGTCCTCTCTCACTCCAAGGCTCCATACATCTCCAACCTCCTCTCTATACACACTCCTTACAGTCCAGTGTGATCGGCCAATGAGCGACGCCTCTCCTCCACTCTGATCATCACATCCCACACCCAAAAGATTTCTCCTGGGCTGCCCCCCCTCCACTAGAATGATCTCCCTCATTCTATCTGACTCTCTCCTAGTCTGTGTACCTTCAAACGGTCACTAAAAACATACCTGTTCTTAAAAGTCTATCAACTATCCGGCTAATCTTCTCACTATACTTACTTCCCTCATCCTCTAGCACACCCCTTACCTCCTATGCTCTCCTCTTTCCCTAGACCCCTTTTCTCTGACTCCCTTTGGACCTGTTGTCAGT